>NC_135236.1:249967521-250145021 GCF_051348905.1 Ranitomeya variabilis
GCCCTCATTAATATTACAAGACTGTATAACATGACAGTGCACCGCGGACTAACCAGGCAAGAGACGAGCTAAAACTCAGCATCAGATATTTATGTGAAATGCGTGGGGCTTCATACCCAAACTATATGCAGAAGTTACACCATACTTCCCCTGTAACAGTAAATAAGAGGGCTGGACAGACTGAGCAGGTCCTGAATCAGTTATTAACCCATTCACCCCCGGAGCTTTGTTCGTTTTTTCGTTTTCGTTTTTCGCTCCCCTCCTTCCCAGAGCCATAACTTTTTTATTTTTCCGTCAATATGGCCATGTGAGGGCTTATTTTTTGCGGGACGAGATGTACTTTTGAACTATACCATTGGTTTTACCATGCCGTGTAACAGAAAACGGGAAAAAAATTCCAAGTGTGAGGAAATTGCAAAAAAAAAGTGCAATCTCACACTTGTTTTTTGTTTGGCTTTTTTGCTAAGTTCACCAAATGCTAAAACTAGCCTGCCATTAGCCATTATGATTCTCCAGGTCATTACAAGTTCATAGACACCTAACATGTCTAGGTTATTTTTTATCTGAGTGGTGAAAAAAAATTCCAAAAAGTTTACTAAAATAAAAAAAATAAAAATTGTGCGATTTTCTGATACCCGTAGCGTCTCCAATTTTCGTGATCTGGAGTCAGGTGAGGTCTTATTTTTTGCGTGCCGAGCTGGCGTTTTTAATGATATCATTTTGGTGTAGATACGTTCTTTTGATCGCCCGTTATTACATTTTAATGCAATGTCGCGGCAACCAAAAAAACGTAATTTTGGCGTTTTGATTTTTTTCTCGCTACGCCATTTAGCGGTCAGGTTAATCCTTTGTTTTTATTGATAGATCGGGCGATTCTGAACGCGGCGATACCAAATATGTGTATGTTTGATTTTTTTTTTTTTTATTGTTTTATTTTGATTGGGGCGAAAGGGGGGGTGATTTGAACTTTTATATATTTTTTATTTTTTTTATATTTTTAAACACTTTCTTTTTTTTTAATTTTGGCATGCTTCAATAGCCTCCATAGGAGGCTAGAAGCATGCACAACTCGATCGCCTCTGCTACATAGAGGTGAAGTACAGATCACCTCTATGTAGTAGAAATGGTCGTGTACTTTGAACGCCGACCACAGGGTGGCGCTCAAAGCTATCGGCCATCAACAACCATAGAGGTCTCAAGGAGACCTCTGGTTGTTATGGCAATGCACCGCTGACCCCCGATCATGTGACGGGGGTCAGCGGTGCGAGCACTTCCGGCCGCGCGGCCGGGAGCGCTAGTTAAATGCTGCTGTCAGCGCTTGACGGCGGCATTTAAATAGTTAATGGGCGCGGGCGGATCGCGATTACGCTCCCGCTCATTGCGCGCACATGTCAGCTGTACAAAACAGCTGACATGTTGCGGCTTTGAGGTGGGCTCACCGCCGGAGCCCACCTCAAAGCAGGGGATCTGCCAGCTGACGTACTATTCCGTCAGCTGGCAGAAAGGGGTTAAAATTGTACAGAAAACCATTTTCAAGCTCTTCCATGCAGCCAGTGATTGAGAACAAAGCTGCAACCCCGACTGACGCATTTTACTCACCTGCTTCGCTGCAGTCTGTCAGTATAGAAGAGAGGACTGTGCCCCCCAGCAGAACTAGGTCGGGACTTGGTATGGGTGTCTAAATCAAAACAGGAAAGATATATATCTTGGTACCGTGTTAGCCAGTAGATAGAAAAATGTTTAGAATTGAGAGTCCTCAGTGGTTGATACCTTTTAATGGCTAACTAAAAAGATGGTAACAAATTGCAAGCTTTCGAGACTACTATGCCTGATGAAGAGACCTGTGTAGTCTTGAAAGCTTGCAATTTGTTGCCATCTTTTCAGTTAGCCATTAAAAGGTATCAACCACTGAGGACTCTCAATTCTAAATCAAAACAAGAATTTGTTTCCCCCTATTGACTGATGGAACTGAAAGTCTTTACTAAAGCTGCAGAACTTACACAATTTTTTTTAGTTTGTATTTTTATTTTACAGCTGGAGTGTTGCCGCGAACATAAGTTCTCTGAGCCAAGTCTAATACTTAGCAGCTGCTGTCTTTACCTGTGACCAGTGCCTCTCTGCCGCTCTTCTGTAGGTTGTGACCTGCCGGATCGCTCCAGTGTTTGCTGGCTAATCGGGAAGTCACAACTTACATTGGTAAATCAATGAGAGCCAGACCGAGGTCCTCGGACTTACACTGAGAGCTTGTGACCGTTACCTCGGACTTCTGGTCAGTCGTAAGATGGCGTTGCAGGGTGGATAAAAATCAATGTTTTTTTAAAAAAATCAAAAAAATCGGATTTTTTTGATTTAAATCGGATTTTTTTTATTTAAATCGGATTTTTTTCAATAAACTGCTTTTTGAGGAAAATATTTTACCATCCAAAGGTTCTTCCATCATGAGATAAAGCTGAGTTGTTTAACTCAGTAGAATAAAGGCTGTATATGTGTAACATTCACAATGCCATGCTCTTCCAGAGGTTTCTGTAGGATGCTGACTATCCAACAAGTTTGGGCATGTCAACTGAATGGAAAAAGAAACTAAACCAAAAGTGAAACCAAGCTAGAAGTGTGGAATTAAAGGGGCAGTATGAACAAAATGTGGAGGCTATTAATAGTTTATACAATTAAGACATGCTGCTTTTAAACACCTACCTATTGCCATATAGTAAAACAAAAAAGATTTTTACTTACTTTGGGGTCCCCCCCTCACCCTGGCGTTAGATCGTTGCCCCTAGTTTCGTCCGTGTAACTATGGGCGCACATGCGCACTGCTCTCACTTCTCATTTTAATCGTGATTTATATTAAAAAAAACCTTTTGATTTAAATCAGTGATTTAAATCATGATTAAAATCATGATTTAAATCGATCCGATTTAAATAGAAAAAAATCTTTTGATTTAAATCGTGATTTAAATCATGATTTAAATCGGCGTGATTTAAATCAATCCACCCTGTGGCGTTGTGGGACCAGAGCGGCCCTGGAATGGTAATTATAATAAAAATAAAAAAATAACACTGGAGTAGTACTTTATGAAGCTTTTTCTTTTTACAAAAAGAAATAAATTAAAAAAAAAAAAAAAATCAAGGAAAGACTCTTGCCAGGTAACGAGGGCTTAGCTCTGCTTAGTTCATTGGGTGGCTTAGATGGGAAGCCATTTTTCATTTCTTTAACAGGAAACTTGTTAAGTTTTTACTACCCATCTGAGAGCAGGATGATGTAGGGGCAGAGAACCAGATCCTAGCGATGTGTCATTTACTGGGCTGCTTGCCACAATTTTGATAAAATCCCTGTCTTATCTGCTGCAGATCTCCCAGTTCTCTGAATACTGTAGATAGGCAGAAAATTACCAATCATAGGTGGGGGATGGGTTACTCAGATCTCATCAATATGGAGTTCTACCAGGCAGGAAGTTTACTAAACTATAGCAAGCAGCCACGTACAGTAAGTGTTATCACTAGTATCAGGGTCTTTGCCGCTACAATATGCTGCTCTCAAGTTAGGCGGCAATAACCCAGTGACCGATTCCCTTAAATAAGAATATTGCAAAGTAAAATATAGGCTGGGCTCACATCACGTTTGCTAATCATGTTTACCATTAAAGCCATTTCAGACAGCGAGAGTCATGAAACTAAATAAAACGAAAGTCTGACGTAAGATTGTCAAGCACCTAGATATTAATGATCTATCTAAAAGGGAACTTGTCACCTGCAAAGACGCAAGATACCTGAAGATATAGTAGTAATCTACAGGTAAATAGTGTTTGTCATGAATGGCAGGCTTGAAAATGAAAATCTATTCTCCCTGAAACCCCTCCCTGTCGTCTTTGGAGCTCGGATCAGTTAGTCATTCGCTATACCGTGAGCACACTGTAATAACTCCCTGCCATACTGTGTGGTGAGCGGTGACAGCTCTCTGCACCACCCCAGGAGTGCCTGCAGGGAGAACAGAACATCATTTCAGCATTCCCTCCCTGTAGCTGCTGCTCCTGTAAGCCCACCAGACATGGCTGCACCATTACCTGCAGATTATCACCATCTATGCAGGTACAGAGCGTGTTTGGTTTTTTTGTTTTTTTTTTAAAGAGGCAGCTCCCATTAACAAGGAGTCTGTCAACCTCAAAAAACATTTTAAACTGAGGACATACCCATATGGAGTACTTTGTTACTATAAACTCAGTTCCGCAAAAAAAAAAAAAAATTTTTTACAAAAACCGCTGCAGCCTTTCAGGGAAAGAAGTACTTTATATGCCAACAGAGACCAAGACAGCGCTGTAGACTAGTTGTCCACGTGGTTACTCCCTGCCCGCTGCTAGTGGCCGACAGGTCGCTGCCTACATGAGAGTATAAGAAGAGACTTATCACTGCAGGGCTGCGGGCATAGAGAAGTCACTGGGGCCCCCCAAGTCTTTTAAAGTATATTTTTCTCTAAAACACCATGGCATTTCAGAGCCAAACACCTGGCTGAGAAAATGCAGCCAGTGCCCAATGCATGCTGCCCACAGACTAAGCAGCATGTACCAGCTGACAGGTGCCCTTTAAGCCTGCATAACCCCACCCACACCCCTGATTGGCAGCTTCCTGTGCCAAGTGTGAATTGTCAGCAGGCTGCCAACCAGTGCTGGGGTGGGGTGACACAGATTAGCCGGACTGTCCTGCACAGGAGGCCTAGTCCTGTAGTAATCTTCAGCTGATAAAACACTGATTGTACTGAATCTAGCGAACATGGCCTAAAAAGTGGCACATCGCTGGAATTAGGCTCTCTGCCCTGGTGCCCTTAGATTAAATAGCAAAAACCTGCTGACTAGTGATGAGCTAACGTGCTGGGCAGCCGCGAGACATTCAGGTGCGGAGACTCTGGAGACACTTAGCACCCGAGCATGCTCAGAGAGCACCTTATCCCAGCACGTTCACCCATCACTACTGCTGACGGATTCCCTTTAATGTCAACATGCATAAAAAGGAGGAACAGAAGTACATACTGGTTATCACGGCTGAATTTACTTCCCCAAAACAGACACCCACCTGTCACTTAGTCAGCATGCACAAGCTATACCAGCGAGACAACTTACAGAAATGCCAGATCCAGGTGACAGCCAATATGGCTGCACTTCCAATGTCAGTTTTGGTAAAAAGGTCCCTGTAATCGAACAGAGAAAGCTGCACTAACAAGCAGCCGACGCCTCAAAGCAGGAGCACATGGAAGTGATACTGTATTATGCCCCCCAAAAACAAAGTGGACAGCCCCTTTAAAAAAAAATGTAAGCTGTGTACAAGAACAAGTCAGGACATGCGAGTCTTAGAATAGATATTCGGAGTGGCCACACAGAAATCAGACTGCTGTAACGTTGTATTTTCTTGGAAAAATAAAAGCAACAAAATTAACAGCTATGAGCCCCGGCTTCGTTTTCATTCTTTCCATGCACAAGGTTTGACCAGCCTCCCCATAAGTGTGGCCGAGGTCCCACCGCCATGCTGATCCCCCGTCTGCGGCACGCTACATTCATCACATTCGCCCCCTATGTAGAAAGCTGCAGACTGCTATACTTTCCTAGATCATGAAAAAAATGTGATGATTCACGAGCCGCTGAGGCACGGCAATAACATAATTCGGGAAGATTACTACATTTACATTGCCTGGCCCAAAGATTAAAGTATGGAAGGAAGATCAGACGCAGCGCTCCTTACAGGTGCGTTACCATCCTGCTGCCAACTGACACCACACACGGTGCCCACAGCGCAGAACGCCAGCCGGGCGCCATGAGAGAGAGAAATAAAGCAAGGCAGCAAACGCTGAAAATAGAGGAGCAGCGTGGCACAAAGGTATAGAATACTGTCAATTCAGAAACATCCCCTCCCCCAACCTCATTACACAGCACTTTCTAACGTTTCATCCTTCACATGAATGTTTGATCCTGTGGCTCCTAAACCTTTTGTAATTTGTGTTAGTGACACCCATGAAAATCACTTTTTTATCCAATTTTAAAGAGATTTATTTCTTTTAAAGGAGGTCGGCTATGAACACAAATACCCAAACTCAAGAATAGCCAGAAATCAATACAGATTATTTATGCCAAAAGCAGCAGCGCTCAATACAGCCTGAATATTATTACCGTGCACGTCTCGCCCCTAGTAAATATCAGTGTTTAGCAGCTGCTGGTTATAAAATATAAAACTTATCTGACATGTACAATTTCACTTCTGCCAACATTAGGGCATTACCAGAATCCTGGAAAAGCCTGTATTTATTCCACCAATTTAGCCATCTCTATAGCAGGAAGGCTAAAAAGACATTTTACAAAGTGATACAGGCAGAGTAAGAGAAACCATGTGCAATTACCAGGAAATCTGTCAGTAAGATCAACACCCCCGGCCCACCTCCGCGTATGTATGTAAATCCATCAGCACCTCTTATATCAGTTGCTGCATTCCTCAGTAATTAGCATTTTCACTCACAGGAGGTGGTAAATGCTCTGGGTGTGAGAGAGCACTTAAGGAGCCACTGCCTCCTGTGGTTGTATCTGTGCCCAGCACCAGCCTTGCTAGTGAGCCATCAATCCAGCTAAAGCAACTGGTGCTGGCCGGGAAAACAACCTTGTTAGGCCGAGCCTTGTTAGGAGACCTTTGACATTCAAAGCACTTAACACATCATTTGCATATCAGTAAAACCACTAATTACTGGGGGATGCAGCAGCAAGTAGAAGATATAAAAGGTGGGACCTGCATGCCCATATTGGCAGATTCCCTGTAAATGACCCAGCCCCATCAGCATGCTCTACTGCTGCTCCCTTTCAATGCCTCCTCCACTGTGGTGGTGCAGAGCGGAGGAATGGAGGGTCAGGAGCACATGTACTGAGGATTGTGAGGGATCGCCGTGATCATGCATTGGTCACCTATGCTGTGAACAGGCAATAAATGTGTATTGGGGGAAAACTGATGCAGATTTCACACGTCCATGAAACACAGACCATGCTTGTATGTGAATGACAGACCTCCAGGTCTCCTGACCTGCCCTAAGAAAGTTTCAGGTCCAAAGACCCAGCAGTCAGGCCAGGCAATTCAATGAAAGCACTGTCCATATTTCACAGCTGTGTGAAATAGGCCTTAAAGGGGTTGTCCAGAGATGGGGTTCAAGTGTGCAGGCGCTACATGTGACTGGAGACTTGTTAATACTCTCAGCACGCGCACACCGCCAGGATTCTCCGGTGCAGGGAGCAGGCGGGCGGTTCACCACAAGTATGTTATTTGCATGCATGCGTTCATGTGCCGACTAGACACGCACAGCCTTGCGCAATACAAGTGAATTTAATGAGGCTGGACACGTCTAGTCTTAGGGTATGTGCACTCGTTGCGGATTCTCTGCGGATCCGCAGCGTTTTTTGCGGTGCAGAAATGCTGCAGATCCGCAATTGATTTACAGTACAATGTAAATAAATGAGATAAAAAAACAAGCTGTGCACACGTTGCGGAAAATCCACTGCAGAAACGCTGTTTAAAAGAAGTAGCATGTTACTTCTTTTTTGTGAATCTGCAGCGTTTTTGTACCCATTCCATTATAGAAATCCACAGGGGTAAAAACCGCAGCAAATCCGCAAAAAAAAAAAAAACGCACAAAAAACGATGCGGATCTGCACAAAAAACGGGACAAATCCACAGCTGAATTTTCTGCCAGGAGAGGCAGAATCCGCACCAGAAATTCCTAAGGCTAATCCACAACGTGTGCACATAGCCTTAATGTGGCTGGAAGTAAGCAAATTGTATACTTGCAGTCACATGACCACCAGCCCCGATGCTGGAGAATCTAGTGCACGCAGAGGATTCACAAGTCTGCAATCACACAGTGCTTTAAGAGTCAAGACTGGACAACCCCTTTAAACGAGTTACCCAATGAAGAAGGGTGATAACTAGTGATGAGCGAGAGTGCTTAGATAAGGTGTTATGAGAGCTGTTATGAGAGCACATTTGTGCTAATAAAGCATCTTCGGCATGGCTTCATGTCTCGCAGCTATTCAACAGCCGCAACACATGCAGGGATGGTCTAACAACCAGGCAACCTAACCCCTGCCTGTGCTGCGGCTGTCGCTACTATTAGCACACTCGCTCATCACTAGCGATAACGATTGGCGGGGTCCGACTCCTGAGCACCTTTATTCAGGTAACCCACCATTTGGAGTGCAGAGCATATGCCTGACTGCTTCTCCGTTCATTCTCCAGGAAGTTGCCAGAAAAAAACTGAGCGCAGAACCAAAAGCCCCATAGACACTAAACGAAGAAACATTCCTGCCTGTACCCCTAAGTGGCGGTCAGGGGGGTAAAATGCCACAGTCAGCTGATCAGTGCAGGTTCCAGCGGTCGGACCCTCATAGGATAGACTACAACTTTAATGGGACCACGCAGCAGTGGACAATCCACAGTAAAGGTTAATAGGAAAAGTTAGCTGGTTATATTCTTTGACAATTTTTAGAGAAGAAAAAAAAGTCATTTGTGACATAAAAATGAATAAAACAATCTCATCTTAGACCTAATGGTTTGTTTTACATTAACACATGGGTGTGGGCAGAGAATGGAGGAAACAAAAAGCTCCCCTTTGTGAGTCACCTTCTCCTGTTCTGCAGTGTAACTCCAGCCTTAACTCATGCACGACTGCTGACGTCCGAGCCCCCTCCAGTGCCATACATTCACCCCCTGCCAGGCAGGATCAACAGCAGCACTTGTCGGGAAGAATAACTGCCCGCCTGTATAGTGGGGGGCTCAGAATCCCACCAATTAGAAACTGGTGGTATACCCAACCCCTGTGCACATAAAATTACAGTCTGAGGCCGTAAGACTTATTTGTTCCCCCTACAAGTATTTCTTCAAGGGGAGAACAGCAGCAATGCCGATTGGATACATGCTAGGCAGTCCACAATATAAATGGTTGCTGTAACGCATGTTCTTATAGCAAACCTGTGAATGGACAAACTCAATTCAAGAGCAATCTGTCATCCCCCTACATGTCTGCTCTAATAAATACTTATTGTTTCTCAGAAAATTACAGTTCTGGGGCATTTTTCCTTACAACACAATATTCGCCCTTTATTACTCCTGAAACTGCATCAATAAAAGGACGACTGGGAATCACAATTTCTCTTGTCAATACAGAGCTGACAATCACCGATCTGTTCTACCTTGTCAGACTGTATATTCACACCATACTGACAAAGGAAACGTTAACAGCCGTCAATTTATTCTTAAAAATGGCAAAGAACCAGCACAAGCTTCTCCAGAATGGATACTTCGTGGGGAGTATCAAAAGAGAGGACACGTGTCCGCTATTAACTGGGAAAGGTTACTGGAATGCCAAAGCAGCTACTGACAAACGTCCTACGGAAATGGAAATCCTGAGGTGGGAGACCATTGGCTGTGAGCACCGAAACTTGCTGGAGGCTACACGCCTTAGAACCAAGAACCTGAATACATATTCTGGCTATGCTACAGATCTGGTTATATTATGGCAAGGTGAAGGACATTACTATCAGTATAGAGCCATAGTATGCGGCTCACAGGGTGTCCATTGTATGCCAGCACACACACAAGGCCCCAAGCTATGTGATCACACCCATACTACAGCTGTAACACCCAACCCCTGTGGCCTACACAACTCAGGTCTCATGTATCTCTACCCAGATCAGCAGAGAAAGGAAGGCATGTTCTTTTCTCCCTTGTGTGTAGCTGCCTGCTTATGACTGGTCAACCACATGCAGGGGAAGAAGTACAACACCCCCAGAGACTAATCTCTTCTAACACCAAGATGGCTTCAAAGGAACTGTCCACTACTCAGACAACCCCTCTCAATCACTATGATTGCCCCAAGTAAAATAAGAACACCTACAGGTCCTTCTCAAAAAATTAGCATATAGTGTTAAATTTCATTATTTACCATAATGTAATGATTACAATTAAACTTTCATATATTATAGATTCATTATCCACCAACTGAAATTTGTCAGGTCTTTTATTGTTTTAATACTGATGATTTTGGCCTACAACTCCTGATAACCCAAAAAACCTGTCTCAATAAATTAGCATATCAAGAAAAGGTTCTCTAAATGACCTATTACCCTAATCTTCTGAATCAACTAATTAACTCTAAACACATGCAAAAGATACCTGAGGCTTTTAAAAACTCCCTGCCTGGTTCATTACTCAAAACCCCCATCATGGGTAAGACTAGCGACCTGACAGATGTCAAGAAGGCCATCATTGACACCCTCAAGCAAGAGGGTAAGACCCAGAAAGAAATTTCTCAACAAATAGGCTGTTCCCAGAGTGCTGTATCAAGGCACCTCAATGGTAAGTCTGTTGGAAGGAAACAATGTGGCAGAAAACGCTGTACAACGAGAAGAGGTGACCGGACCCTGAGGAAGATTGTGGAGAAGGACCGATTCCAGACCTTGGGGAACCTGAGGAAGCAGTGGACTGAGTCTGGTGTGGAAACATCCAGAGCCACCGTGCACAGGCGTGTGCAGGAAATGGGCTACAGGTGCCGCATTCCCCAGGTAAAGCCACTTTTGAACCATAAACAGCGGCAGAAGCGCCTGACCTGGGCTACAGAGAAGCAGCACTGGACTGTTGCTAAGTGGTCCCAAGTACTTTTTTCTGATGAAAGCAAATTTTGCATGTCATTCGGAAATCAAGGTGCCAGAGTCTGGAGGAAGACTGGGGAGAAGGAAATGCCAAAATGCCTGAAGTCCAGTGTCAAGTACCCACAGTCAGTGATGGTGTGGGGTGCCATGTCAGCTGCTGGTGTTGGTCCACTGTGTTTCATCAAGGGCAGGGTCAATGCAGCTAGCTATCAGGAGATTTTGGAGCACTTCATGCTTCCATCGGCTGAAATGCTTTATGGAGATGAAGATTTCATTTTCCAGCACGACCTGGCACCTGCTCACAGTGCCAAAACCACTGGTAAATGGTTTACTGACCATGGTATTACTGTGCTCAATTGGCCAGCCAACTCTCCTGACCTGAACCCCATAGAGAATCTGTGGGATATTGTGAAGAGAAAGTTGAGAGACGCAAGACCCAACACTCTGGATGAGCTTAAGGCCGCTATTGAAGCATCCTGGGCCTCCATAACATCTCAGCAGTGTCACAGGCTGATTGCCTCCATGCCACGCCGCATTGAAGCAGTCATTTCTGCCAAAGGATTCCCGACCAAGTATTGAGTGCATAACTGAACATTATTATTTGATGGGTTTTTTGTTTGTTATTAAAAAACACTTTTATTTGATTGGACGGGTGAAATATGCTAATTTATTGAGACAGGTTTTTTGGGTTATCAGGAGTTGTAGGCCAAAATCATCAGTATTAAAACAATAAAAGACCTGACAAATTTCAGTTGGTGGATAATGAATCTATAATATATGAAAGTTTAATTGTAATCATTACATTATGGTAAATAATGAAATTTAACACTATATGCTAATTTTTTGAGAAGGACCTGTATACTCCTCTCCGGTAGTGGTGCCGTTCCTGCAGTGTCTGCACTGGCTCTCCCAGGGCTCACATAACATTGGCTGCAGTGATCGCGTGACATAATCAGCAGCAGCTTCATATCTCCCCTACTTTGGATGTAACCGATCTCTGCAGGAAGTGAGAGCTGTAGCATGTCCAATTTGTGGATGTTAATTTTTTACTTGGGGTAGACAGTGATTCAGAAGGAGGTTGTCCCAAGTAGTGAATAACCCCTTTATAATACATTTTAAGATGTTACAAACCAATATCTCCGCAGCAGGAGAGAAAAATGAAAAAAAAAAAATGTTTTTCTCAGCCACGCTGCCACTATTCCATGATGTGGCCAGTATAATATGCTCAAACAGGTGAAAGGTCCTCTTTACAGGAGTATTCCATTTATGCCAAATATATCATACTTTTGATATAAGGAAACATTGTACAATTCTATAAAATACTTGGAGGAGCCCCAGATGCAGGACCGATAATATGACATGACCAGGAACGATCTGTACTCACTAGGAGTAAATGGAAAGTGATTACATTTTAGCAAACCATAGAAGTAGACGCCACTCCTCATTGATATTATGGCCTCCGGCCAGTAGATATATTGGAGGAGGACATGCTGACAATGGCACGTCTGGTAAACTTATTAATATGGAGAACAGCGGAGGTCCATGAACCTACTGCTTTCCATCTCCGCTGGAGTGTGAGCTAATGTGTTCCGCAGGATCCCTGTGTAAGCATGTTGCTGCTCAAGACAGCTTAAGTTCTCATCCGAACTAGCCCTTAGGGCTAATCCAGGCAAGCCATTTCCTGCATCGATATGTCTAGTACCTGCAAACGGATAACAGGGGTTACCTAGGACATATCCATAGGATGGGTTATTAATCCATCAGTGGGGGCTCTGACACTGGGCACCCCCACTTCTCCAGAGAGGGTGTTCATTTCAATGCTCACAGCCACAGTTTTGAACTTTTAGCAGTGTGTGTGCCTGTTATTATGGATTCATCCAAGTGAAGGTCCTGAGCTATAATAGCAGGTACAATGCTAGCTACAGTATATCAATCCAAGGATAAGCTCCAGATGACGCTTTTAATAAAACTGGTCAGCCTGAGAAACAAAAGGAGAGCAAGACCCTCCATTGGTGCCCGCCACGAATGCACAGAAATGGATGTAGGAGTGCATGTTCTGTAGGAGGTTGGCCAACAAGCCCGGCCTGAATACACCACATTCAGAAGCACAAAACAATGTGAAAAATCACAGTCTAGTAACATGCTCTGCTCTACCCGTCTGACCACAATCGATCACTCATTTATGTCTTATCAAATCCATACACAATATAATTGCCTAATTATGGAAGAACCCGTTAAGTCACTTTTGTGATTTGATCAGCATGTGCTTCTATATTTGTAAACCAAAACTGGAGGTGGAACTACAGAGAGAAACTATAAGGGAAGCACTGACACCACTGGTGTTTTCTTACTAATCAGAATACTGCCATGCCCTATGGTATTACAAGAACTTTATCCCAAAAATAAAGGGTCTGTATCTGCAGGTGCTACATAAAAAAAAATAATCAATGCCTACACCTTTGTAGTAGCAAATGGCTCCCTACTAAAGCCAATGGGTGACTAGGTAATAAATGTTTGCATGGAGCCCTTCAGAGCGAGAGCTTCCCTTCTGCAGCAGCATACTGCACAAAAGCAATCAATCTGATGTCTATACACTGCTTGTAGGCAGCACATAAGGGTACTCCCATCTCCAAGTGATGGCTTATTGATAGGATAGGCCATCACTTTATGATTCAGCACTGTCGTGCCTTCATTCTCCAGATCGTGAGGGTGAATCAGGAGGGCAGGGCATAACCAGAGCAGAAGACTCCTCCAGAAGGTGGAAAATATATGACTACAGCAGAGATTGCTCATCATCTACATGATCTGGTGGACCCCAGTGCCAGATGATCACATGGCGTGACCGAGGATCGCTGAGGTCATCCATTATTTGCATGCACGGCTGCGACGTAACAGCCCAGGGAGATTACAGAAAAAAATTATAATCAACCAAGAACTCGGAAAACTTGGATCATCAGTTTTGCTAAAAATTAAAATGTTGAAATTCAACATCACACTATGTCGAGGGACATACATGGATGATCGCCCAAGCAACATCTATAGAAAGCTCCCCACCATGTATACTTCTAACAAAGGCAAATTCTGATGTAGCTCCTCAGGGGCCTGGACCAAACCCAAACATTACTGCGGAACGCCTGAGAAAGGCACAAATCCCACTGCCAGCCCTGCAAAAGAAGGTTGTTGTAGAGCAGGTAAAGTACTCAGTGTTATTGAAATGCATCACAGCGCTTCTCTGCTTTGCGGTTTATCTTTGATCTTTCCTATTGCAACAGTGAGAGGTGTTGATGGTGTAGTATACCCCAATTACTAGGGAGCACGACCCCTATGGCTGCAGCCAGTCCTGAGCTCTGCGGTACAGACGACGGGCCATACGCTGGGCCCCCTGTGGTTTACAGACCTGGCTATATAGCCAAACTCTGGGAGACACTCCTAAAGCAGCAGTCAGAAGAACAGAACTCCCTGCAGTGGTAGGAGTGTCTGATCAGTGCACTATCAGGGATTACACATGCAGAAGAGTCCGGATGGCTGGTCACACGGGTGGCAACAGTGTCATCCAGGCTGTGATGTGCCAGTACCACTGTGAGACCACAGGTGACAGCCGCTGCCCTGTATATTAGGGATCACATGTGGGGTAACCGGGCTATCCAAGCTCTGATACAATATTGACCCTGGTGTGGCCAGAGATGACAGCAACCGACCACTACAAAATTAGGGATGACAAATGGGGTACCCCGCTTACCCCGGCTGTGATGCCCACAGCTGACATGTGAGGTACCCCACTTACCCAGATGCCCACAGCTGACATGTGAGGTACCCCACTTACCCAGATGCCCACAGCTGACATGTGAGGTACCCCACTTACCCAGATGCCCACAGCTGAAACGTGAGGTACCCCACTTACCCAGATGCCCACAGATGACACGTAGGGTACCCCGCTTACCCAGATGCCCACAGCTGACACGTAGGGTACCCCGCTTACCCAGATGCCCACAGCTGACATGTGAGGTACCCCACTTACCCAGATGCCCACAGCTGACATGTAAGGTATCCCGCTTACCCAGATGCCCACAGCTGACATGTAAGGTATCCCGCTTACCCAGATGCCCACAGCTGACATGTAGGGTACCCCGCTTACCCAGATGCCCACCGCTGACATGTAAGGTACCCCGCTTACCCAGATGCCCACCGCTGACATGTAGGGTACCCCGCTTACCCAGATGCCCACAGCTGACATGTAAGGTACCCCGCTTACCCAGATGCCCACCGCTGACATGTAGGGTACCCCGCTTACCCAGATGCCCACCGCTGACATGTAAGGTACCCCGCTCACCCAGATGCCCACCGCTGACATGTAGGGTACCCCGCTTACCCAGATGCCCACAGCTGACATGTAGGGTACCCCGCTTACCCAGATGCCCACAGCTGACATGTAAGGTACCCCGCTTACCCAGATGCCCACCGCTGACATGTAGGGTACCCCGCTTACCCAGATGCCCACCGCTGACATGTAGGGTACCCCGCTTACCCAGATGCCCACCGCTGACATGTAGGGTACCCCACTTACCCAGATGCCCACCGCTGACATGTAGGGTACCCCGCTGACCCAGATGCCCACAGCTGACATGTAGGGTACCCCGCTTACCCAGATGCCCACCGCTGACATGTAGGGTACCCCGCTTACCCAGATGCCCACAGCTGACATGTAGGGTACCTCGCTTACCCAGATGCCCACCGCTGAAATGTAGGGTACCCCGCTTACTCAGATGCCCACAGCTGACATGTAAAATATCCTGCTTACCCAGATGCCCACCGCTGACATGTAAGGTACCCCGCTTACCCAGATGCCCACAGCTGACATGTAGGGTACCCCGCTTACCCAGATGCCCACCGCTGACATGTAGGGTACCCCGCTTACCCAGATGCCCACAGCTGACATGTAGGGTACCTCGCTTACCCAGATGCCCACCGCTGACATGTAGGGTACCCCGCTTACTCAGATGCCCACAGCTGACATGTAGGGTACCCCGCTTACCCAGATGCCCACCACTGACATGTAAGGTACCCCGCTTACCCAGATGCCCATAGCTGACATGTAGGGTACCCCGCTTACCCAGATGCCCACCACTGACATGTAAGGTACCCCGCTTACCCAGATGCCCACAGCTGACATGTAGGGTACCCCGCTTACCCAGATGCCCACAGCTGACATGTAGGGTACCTCGCTTACCCAGATGCCCACCGCTGACATGTAGGGTACCCCGCTTACTCAGATGCCCACAGCTGACATGTAGGGTACCCCGCTTACCCAGATGCCCACCACTGACATGTAAGGTACCCCGCTTACCCAGATGCCCATAGCTGACATGTAGGGTACCCCGCTTACCCAGATGCCCACCACTGACATGTAAGGTACCCCGCTTACCCAGATGCCCACAGCTGACATGTAGGGTACCCCGCTTACTCAGATGCCCACAGCTGACATGTAGGGTACCCCGCTTACCCAGATGCCCACCACTGACATGTAAGGTACCCCGCTTACCCAGATGCCCACAGCTGACATGTAGGGTACCCCGCTTACCCAGATGCCCACCGCTGACATGTAGGGTACCCCGCTGACCCAGATGCCCACAGCCGCTGACCCTCACACCCAGGTGGCACAGACAATAGATGGCGGCTCACACAGCGCTCACCTCGTCTCCTGCGGTGTCGGTCCCGGGCTGGATGGGGAGTGTCCGGGGACAATGGCTCGGCTGCCTGCTATGTCCGGCCGGCTGCAGACTCCCGTGCAGCGCTCATAGATGTCCGCAGTCAGAGCCCGGGCCTCCACACCGGCGCTGGCCCCGCACTTCCTGGCTCTGCCCGTCTCCAGCACACAGGGCGGTGGCGGATGCCGGGACTACAACATCCTACGGCAGCCAATGGCCCCGGAAGCTGCTAACTAGACAGGTGCCTAAACACAATCCCAAACTCCGCTGTTTCCGGTTACTCGCTCCACCCCGGTGTCCCGGTTTCTTTCCCCACACACAACGGGGCCGAACCGGAAACTCCGCTGCCAGCTCCGCCCTACCGTCCGCACAACAAGGAAAGGGGGCGTGGCCACACGGGGAGACGGCGTGACGTCACGCGATGCGCTCGGCTGGTCAGTGTCTCGGGTGCGGGCGCTCCTGTGTGTTACGCATGTTGTGTGCGGAGCCGGTCTGCGCGCGTCACCTGTGTGTCCGTACACGGGGCTATCGGTGACGTCCGTACTCACAGCCCCGTAGACAGCAGCGCTGACAACATGCTCCTAGAAATGGGCATTTGTTTTAGTTGCAGAGTGGGCTGCCAGCACGGAAGATGGCGAGACAGCTTACTGCACGCATTACGTAGTGTCGTGTCAGAACCACGTAAACGTCCGGCTCTTTCCTTAGCGACCGCTTCTATAGTTGCTATGCGGAACGTAAGCTCTAATAGCGCAGTGCCACCTTGTGTTCCTGCTGGAGAATTACAGGACAGCTACTAAACTCTGATCACACCTATCATGCCTCATGGCGGACGCTGTAATTAGGAGTCCTGTGCTAGTAGGACTGGGGGGCTGCAGCTATTAGGTGGGCTGAGTCTCTTGGGGGAAGATTTCACTCCAAACCACACGAGGAGTTGTACCCTTGCCTCCCCCGCAGGGACAACATGCACATGTTAGAGATGAGAGGATCTAGTTTGACATTCTTGATTCAAAGCAAATGTGAACACTTTGCGATTCATGATGCTTGCAATGATTAAAAAAATAAAATAAGCCCAGCTACCACTTTGGTGAACCTCAACCCCTTTACCCCCAAGGGTGGTTTGCATGTTAGGCTGTGTGCACACGTTGCGGAATTACAGCGGATTTATTGCGGTTTTTGTGCGGATTCCTATTGAGGAGCAGGTGTAAACCGCTGCGGAATCCGCACAAAGAATTGACATGCTGCGGAATAAACACCACTACGTTTCCCAGCGTTTTTTTTCTGCAGCATGTGCACTGCGGATTTTGTTTTCCTTAGGTTTACATGGTACTGCATAACGCATGGAAAACTGCTGAGAATCCGCAACATGTGCACATAGCCTTAACCCCTTTCTGACATTGGACGTACTATCCCGTCGAGGTGGGGTGGGCCCGTATGACCACCGACAGGATAGTACGTCCAGCGCGACCGGCGGCGCTCTCGGGGGGGAGCGCGGCCGATCGCGGCCGGGTGTCAGCTGATTATCACAGCTGACATCCGGCACTATGTGCCAGGAGTGGTCACGGACCGCCCCCACCACATTAACCCCCGGCACACCGCGATGAAACATGATCGCGGTGTGCCGGCGGTACAGGGAAGCATCGCGCAGGGAGGGGGCTCCCTGCTGAGACCCCTGGAGCAACGCGATGTGATTGCGTTGCTGCGAGGGTCTCTTACCTCCTCCTCGCTGCAGGACCCCGGATCCAAGATGGCCGCGGCATCCGGGTCCTGCAGGGAGGGAGGTGGCTTACCGAGTGCCTGCTCAGAAAAAAAAATAATTCCTAAATAAAGAAAAAAAAAATATTATTCCCATAAATACATTTCTTTATCTAAATAAAAAAAATAAAACAATAAAAGTACACATATTTAGTATCGCCGCGTCCGTAAACGACCCCACCTATAAAACTGTATCACTAGTTAACCCCTTCAGTGAACACCGTAGGAAAAAAAAAAAAACCGAGGCAAAAAACAACGCTTTATTATCATACCGCCGAACAAAAAGTGGAATAACACGCGATCAAAAAGACGGATATAAATAACCATGGTACCACTGAAAACGTCATCTTGTCCCGCAAAAAACGAGCCACCATACAGCGTCATCAAAGAAAAAATAAAAAAGTTATAGTCCTCAGAATAAAGCGATGCCAAAATAATTATTTATTCTATAAAATAGTTTTTATCATATAAAAGCGCCAAAACATAAAAAAATGATATAAATGAGGTATCGCTGTAATCGTACTGACCCGAAGAATAAAACTGCTTTATCAATTTTACCAAACGTGGAACGGTATAAACGCCTCCCCCAAAAGAAATTCATGAATAGCTGGTTTTTGGTCATTCTGCCTCACAAAAATCGGAATAAAAAGCGATCAAAAACTGTCACGTGTCCGAAAATGTTACGAATAAAAACGTCAACTCGTCCCGCAAAAAACAAGACCTCACATGACTCTGTGGACCAAAATATGGAAAAATTATAGGTCTCAAAATGTGGAGACGCAAAAACTTTTTTGCTATAAAAAGCGTCTTTTACTGTGTGACGGCTGCCAATCATAAAAATCCGCTATAAAAAATGTTATAAAAGTAAATCAAACCCCCCTTCATCACCCCCTAAGGGAAAAATAATAAAATTAAAAAAATGTATTTATTTCCATTTTCCCATTAGGGCTAGGGTTAGGGCTAGGGTTAGGGCTGGGGTTAGGGTTGGGGCTAGGGTTGGAGCTAAAGTTAGGGTTGGGGCTAAAGTTAGGGTTAGGGTTGGGGCTAAAGTTAGGGTTTGGATTACATTTACGGTTTGGATTAGAGTTAGGGGTGTGTCAGGGTTAGGGGTGTGGTTAGGGTTACCGTTGGGATTAGGGTTAGGGATGTGTTTGGATTAGGGTTTCAGTTAGAATTGGGGAGTTTCCACTGTTTAGGCACATCAGGGGCTCTCCAAACGCGACATGGCGTCCGATCTCAATTCCAGCCAATTCTGCATTGAAAAAGTAAAACAGTGCTCCTTCCCTTCCGAGCTTTACCGTGCGCCCAAACAGGGGTTTACCCCAACATATGGGGCATCAGCGTACTCGGGACAAATTGGACAACAACTTTTGGGGTCCAAGTTCTTTTGTTACCCTTGGGAAAATATAAATTTGGGGGGCTAAAAATCATTTTTGTGGAAAAAAAGATTTTTTATTTTCACGGCTCTGCGTTATAACCTGTAGTGAAACACTAGAGGGATCAAAGCTCTCAAAACACATCTAGATAAGTTCCTTAGGGGGTCTACTTTCCAAAATGGTGTCACTTGTGGGGGGTTTAATGTTTAGGCACATCAGGGGCTCTCCAAACGCGACATGGCGTCCCATCTTAATTCCAGTCAATTTTGCATTGAAAAGTCAAATGGCGCTCCTTCCCTTCCGAGCTCTGCCATGCGCCCAGTCGTTTACCCCCACATATGGGGTATCGGCGTACTCAGGACAAATTGCACAACAACTTTTGTGGTCTAATTTCTTCTCTTACCCTTGGGAAAATAAAAAATTGGGGGTGAAAAGATAATTTTTGTGAAAAAATATGATTTTTTATTTTTACGGCTCTGCATTATAAACTTCTGTGAAGCACTTGGTGGGTCAAAGTGCTCACCACACATCTAGATAAGTTCCTTAGGGGGTCTACTTTCCAAAATGGTGTCACTTGTGGGGGGGTTTAATGTTTAGGCACATCAAAGGCTCTCCAAACGCGACATGGCGTCCCATCTTAATTCCAGTCAATTTTGCATTGAAAAGTCAAATGGCGCTCCTTCCCTTCCGAGCTCTGCCATGCGCCCAAACATTCGTTTACCCCCACATATGGGGTATCGGCGTACTCAGGACAAAGTGCACAACAACTTTTGTGGTCCAATTTCTTCTCTTACCCTTGGGAAAATAAAAAATTGGGGGCGAAAAGATAATTTTTGTGAAAAAATATGATTTTTTATTTTTACGGCTCTGCATTATAAACTTCTGTGAAGCACTTGTTGGGTCAAAGTTTCAATGTTTAGGCACATCAGGGGCTCTCCAAACGCAACATGGCGTTCCATCTCAATTCCAGTCAATTTTGCATTGAAAAGTCAAATGGCGCTCCTTCCCTTCCGAGCTCTGCGGTGCACCCAAACAGTGGTTTACCCCCACATATGGGGTATCGGCGTACTCAGGACAAATTGTACAACAACTTTTGGGGTCCATTTTCTCCTGTTACCCTTGGTAAAATAAAACAAATTGGAGCTGAAATAAATTTTGTGTAAAAAAAATTCAAATGTTAAATTTTATTTAAACATTCCAAAAATTCCTGTGAAACACCTGAAGGGTTAATACATTTCTTGAATGTGTTTTTGAGCACCTTGAGGGGTGCAGTTTTTAGAACGGTGTCACACTTGGGTATTTTCTATCATATAGACCCCTCAAAATGACTTCAAATGTGATGTGGTCCCTAAAAAAAATGGTGTTGTAAAAATGAGAAATTGCTGGTCAAATTTTAACCCTTATAACTCCCTAACAAAAAAAAATTTTGGTTCCTAAATTGTGCTGATGTAAATTAGACATGTGGGAAATGTTACCTATTAAGTATTTTGTGTGACATATCTCTGTGATTTAAGGGCATAAAAATTCAAAGTTGGAAAATTGTGAAATTTTCAAAATTTTCGCCAAATTTCCGTTTTTTTCTCAAATAAACGCAAGTTATATCGAATAAATTTTACCACTATCATGAAGTACAATATGTCACGAGAAAACAGTGTCAGAATGGCCAAGATCTGTTGAAGCGTTCCAGAGTTATAAACTCATAAAGGGACAGTGGTCAGAATTGTAAAAATTGGCTCGGTCCATAACGTGCAAACCACCCTTGGGGGTAAAGGGGCTAATGACCGGGCCAATTTTTACAATTCTGACCACTGTCCCTTTATGAGGTTATAACTCTGGAACGCTTCTACGGATCCTGATGATTCTGACACTGTTTTCTTGTGACTTATTGTACTTCATGAGAGTGGTAAAATTTCTTTGATATTATCAGAGTTTATTTGTGAAAAAAATGGAAATTTGGTGAAAATTTCACAATTTTCCAACTTTGAATTTTCATGCCCTTAAATCACAGAGATATGTCACACAAAATACTTAATAAGTAACATTTCCCACATAAATAAACATGTTAGTCCAAATGAACAAAAACCACATTCAAGATATCATGAGTACACAAGGCCAACCATAATTAGACAGGCCACACGAATGTATAGTTCAAAATTAATAATTTTATTAGTATCAAAAGAATGATTAAAAAATCAAGCACATATATACAGACCAATTATATAGTTAGAAAGTACCTCTGATCAAATAAACAGGTCCCATGTGAGTATCTCCTATGCATCTAAAACTATCAGTTCAGCGGCTAACCACAAAGTGGTGAATTGCCATTCAAAGCATAGTGATAGTGGTAAGCATGTATAGAGACATCTAAATGGCACAGTACAATATACTTTGTGTATATATCCTTCATGCGCGCCAAAAAGGTCAGTGGAGTATATGTGGCTACACAATTAATACCGAGGACAACACCTAGACAGCGGTATAACTTGCCAGATAGAAACTACCACTTGATATAAACCGATAATTAGCAAATACAAAATAGCTATAAACGCATGTATGGAGGAATCTGAACACCACAGTGCTCCATGCTTTGTGTATACATCATTTTATGCACGCCAAGAGGTCAATGGAGTGTATGTGGTTGAGCATATAATACCGAGGACTACACCTAAATAACAGTATAACATGCCAGATATACACTACCACTTAGTGTAGACCAATGTTTGGCAAATGGAACATGACTATAAAAGGAAGGAAACCTCAAAACATAATTACCACAGGAGAGAAACACAGGAGCCTGTTGGATCCCCTACGCGCGTTTTGATTGAATTCTTCTTCCGGGGGCGTGTGACGGTATTAATTGTTTAGCCACATATACTCCACTGACCTTTTTGGCGCGCATGAAGGATATATACACAAAGTATATTGTACTGTGCCATTTAGATGTCTCTATACATGCTTACCACTATCACTATGCTTTGAATGGCAATTCACCACTTTGTGGTTAGCCGCTGAATTGATAGTTTTAGATGCATAGGAGATACTCACATGGGACCTGTTTATTTGATCGGAGGTACTTTCTAACTATATAATTGGTCTGTATATATGTGCTTGATTTTTTAATCATTCTTTTGATACTAATAAAATTATTAATTTTGAACTATACATTCGTGTGGCCTGTCTAATTATGGTTGGCCTTGTGTATTCAACATTTCCCACATGTCAACTTTACATCAGCACAATTTTGGAACCAAATTTTTTTTTTGTTAGGGAGTTATAAGGGTTAGGCTGCTGTCACACTAGCAGTATTTGGTCAGTATTTTACCTCAGTATGTGTAAGCCAAAACCAGGAGTGGAACAATTAGAGGAAAAGTATAAAAGAAGCATATGCACCACTTCTGAATTTATCACCCCCTCCTGGTTTTGGCTTACAAATACTGATGGAAAATACTGACCAAATCCTGCTAGTGTGACGGCAGCCTTAAAAGTTGACCAGCGATTTCTCATTTTTACAAAACCATTTTTTTTTAGGGACCACATCACATTTGAAGTCACTTTGAGGGGTCTATATGATAGAAAATACCCAAGTGTGACACCATTCTAAAATCTGCACCCCTCAAGGTGCTCAAAACCACATTTCAGAAGTTTATTAACCCTGCAGGTGTTTCACAGGAATTTTTGGAATGTTTAAAAAAAAAATGAACATTTAACTTTTTTTCACAAAAAATTTACTTCAGATCCAATTTGTTTTTATTTTACCAAGGGTAACAGGAGAAATTGGACCCTAAAAGTTGTTGTACAATTTGTCCCGAGTACGCTGATACCACATATGTGGGTGTAAACCACTGTTTGGGCGCATGGCAGAGCTCGGAAGGGAAGGAGGACTTTCCAATTCAGAATTGGCTGGAATTGAGATGGGACGCCATGTTGTGTTTGGAGAGCCCCTGATGTGCCTAAACATTGAAACCCCCCACAAGTGACCACATTTTGGAATGTGCACACATTAGAGATGAGAGGATCTATTTTGAAATTCTTGATTCAAAGTGAATGTGAACAATTTGCGATTCGATTCATGAAGCTTGCAATGATTAAAAAAAAATAAGCCCAGCTACCACTTTGGTGAACCTTAAAGGGCTGGTAAATGGTAAAAAAACAACTACTTTGCTTAAAGGTACCGTCACACTAAGCGACGCTGCAGCGATAGCGACAGCGATGCCGATCGCTGCAGCGTCGCTGTGTGGTCGCTGGAGAGCTGTCACACAGACCGCTCTCCAGCGACCAACGATGCCGAGGTCCCCGGGTAACCAGGGTAAACATCGGGTTGCTAAGCGCAGGGCCGCGCTTAGTAACCCGATGTTTACCCTGGTTACCAGCGTAAAATGTAAGTACATACTTACATGCGTCCCCCGGCGTCCGCTTCCTGTAATGACTGAGCGCCGGCAGTAGCAGGGCACAGCGGTGACGTCACCGCTGTGCTGTGCTTTCACTTTCAATTTGCGGCGCTCAGTCAGTGTGGGAAGCGGACGCCGGGGGAAGCATGTGAGTATGTACTGTTTGTTTTTTTTTACATTTTACGCTGGTAACCAGGGTAAACATCGGGTTACTAAGCGCGGCCCTGCGCTTAGTAACCCGATGTTTACCCTGGTTACCAGTGTAAAATATCGCTGGTATGGTTGCTTTTGCTGTCAAACACGGCGATACACGGCGACCTAGCGACCAAATAATGTGCAGACCTTCTAGCAGCGACCAGCAATTTCACAGCAGGATTCTGATCGCTGCTGCGTGTCAAATACAGCGATATCGCTCCCTAGGACGCTGCAACGTCACAGATCGCTGGCGACGTTGCTTAGTGTGACGGTACCTTAAGGCCGTGTCCCACTTGCAACTGCAATGCGAGAAACTCACACTAATCTCTCACTCAATAAACGACACTCGGGACCGGAGTGTGCGGCTGCATGTATTTCTATGCAGCTGAGCGCTCTGCTCCAAACTGCCGGCGGCAGTGCCGGGTATTGAGGCGAGTTTCTCGCATTGCAGTTGCAAGTGGGACACCGACATAACTCCACCACCCACTCTTAGGCTATGTGCACACATAAGAAAAGAGGTGCAGAATTTTCTGCACAAAATCTGCATCTCCTGGCAAAATCCGCAGCTGCGTTTTTTGTGCGTTTTTAGTGCAGATTTTATTTCTATAATGGAGGGGTGCAGAAACGCTGCAGAACTGCACAAAAGAAGTGACATGCACTTCTTTGAAATCTACAGCGTTTCTGCACAGATTTTTCTGCACCATGTGCACAGCTTTTTTTTTCACATTGATTTACATTGTACTGTAAATCACAGTGCAGTTCTGCAGCGTTTCTGCAGCAGAAAAATCTGCACCAATTTTGCACTAAATCTGCATCGTGTGCACATATCCTTAAGGGCCTGTTATTTCAGCCCTCTGGCACCTCGTCTGCCTGTTCTTCACTATTGGCCAGGACTTCCAGCCACAACCAGGCCTTAACGGTCACTTTGTGTAAGGTTGCAAAGTCATGATGCCACCACATAAAGTATTATACCTGCACACAGTATGATGCCCCCAGTGTCACCCACACACAGTATGATGCCCTCAGTGTCACCCACACAGTATGATGCTCCCAGTGTCACCCACACAGTGTGATGCCCCCAGTATCACCCACACACAGTATGATGCTCCCAGTGTCACCCACACACTGTATAGTATATAGTATATAGTTATTAAGGTTGAAGGAAGACTTTAAGTCCATCTAGTTCAACCCATAGCCTAACCTAACATGCCCTAACATGTTGATCCAGGGGAAGGCAAAAAAACCCCATGTGGTAAGAGTAAGCTCCATCATGGGGAAAAAAAATTCCTTCCCGACCCCACATACGGCAATCAGACTAGTTCCCTGGATCAACGCCTTATCAAGGAATCTAATATATATACCCTGTAATATTATACTTTTCCAGAAAGGTATCCAGTCCCCTCTTAAATTGAAGCAATGAGTCACTCATTACAACATCATATGGCAGAGAGTTCCATAGTCTCACTGCTCTTACAGTAAAGAATCCGCGTCTGTTATTATGCTTAAACCTTTTTTCCTCCAGACGTAGAGGATGCCCCCTTGTCCCTGTCACCGGTCTATGATTAAAAAGATCAGCAGAAAGGTCTTTGTACTGTCCCCTCATATATTTATACATTAACATAAGATCACCCCTTAGTCTTCGTTTTTCCAAACTAAATAGCCCCAAGTGTAATAACCTATCTTGGTATGGCAGACCCCCCAGTCCTCTAATAACCTTGGTTGCTCTTCTCTGCACCCGCTCCAGTTCAGCTATGTCTTTCTTATACACCGGAGACCAGAACTGTGCACAGTATTCTAAGTGTGGTCGCACTAGTGACTTGTATAGAGGTAAAATTATGTTCTCCTCATGAGCATCTATGCCTCTTTTAATGCATCCCATTATTTTATTTGCCTTTGTAGCAGCTGCCTGACACTGGCCACTGAATATTAGTTTGTCATCCACCCATACACTCAGGTCTTTTCCATTGACGGTTTTGCCCAGAGTTTTAGAATTAAGCACATAGTTATACATCTTATTACTTCTACCCAAGTGCATGACCTTACATTTATCCCCATTAAAGCTCATTTGCCATTTATCAGCCCAAGCTTCTAGTTTACATAAATCAGCCTGTAATATAAAATTGTCCTCCCCTGTATTGATTACCCTGCAGAGTTTAGTGTCATCTGCAAATATTGAAATTCTACTCTGAATGCCCCCTACAAGGTCATTAATAAATATGTTAAAAAGAAGAGGGCCCAATACTGACCCCTGTGGTACCCCACTACTAACCGTGACCCAGTCCGAGTGTGCTCCATTAATAACCACCCTTTGTTTCCTATCCCTGAGCCAACTCTCAACCCACTTGCACATATTTTCCCCTATCCCCATTATTCTCATTTTATGTATCAACCTTTTGTGTGGCACCGTATCAAAAGCTTTTGAAAAGTCCATATACACTACATCTACTGGGTTCCCTTGGTCCAGACCGGAACTTACCTCTTCATAGAAGCTGATCAAATTAGTCTGACATGATCGGTCCCTAGTAAACCCGTGCTGATACTGGGTCATGAGGTTATTCCTCTTCAGATACTCCAGTATAGCATCCCTTAGAATGCCCTCCAGGATTTTACCCACAGTAGAGGTTAAACTTACTGGCCTATAATTTCCGAGTTCAGTTTTTGTCCCCTTTTTGAATATTGGCACCACATTTGCTATACGCCAGTCCTGTGGTACAGACCCTGTTATTATGGACTCTTTAAAGATTAAAAATAATGGTCTATCAATGACTGTACTTAATTCCTGCAGTACTCGGGGGTGTATCCCATCCGGGCCCGGAGATTTGTCAATTTTTGTGATTTTTAGACGCCGCCGTACTTCCTGCTGGGTTAAGCAGGTAACATTAAATTGGGAATTATTATCACTAGTCATATTGGCTGCCATGGGATTTTCTTTTGTAAATACTGATGAAAAAAAGTCATTTAGCATATTGGCTTTTTCCTCATCCTCATCCACCATTTCACCCAGACTATTTTTAAGGGGGCCAACACTATCATTTTTTAGTTTCTTACTATTTATGTAGTTAAAGAATATTTTGGGGTTATTTTTGCTCTCTCTAGCAATGAGTCTCTCTGTCTCAATCTTTGCTGCCTTGATTTGCTTTTTACATAATTTATTTAATTTTTTGTATTTATTTAATGCCTCCTCACTACATACTTCCTTTAAAGGGAACCTATCACCCCGTTTTTTAAAGATTAGATAAAAATAGTGTGAAATAGGGGCAGAGCTGGGCTTTACATTACTGCCTTTTTGGTGCCTTTACACCCCCGTTAGGCTGCCGAAATACCTTAGTGAAGTGTCCGTTTTGTCCTGTCACTCAAGCTGGTCAGGTCGGATGGGCGTGGTCACAGCGCTGTTTGTCCCCCAGGATCCTGCTCATCATTACGTTGGTGGCATAGTGGTGTGCGCATGTCCAGCAGATGAATCCACTGCCCAGGAGATGAATAACGGCGCGGTCTTCGCTATTCAGCCGTTTACCGGTGGGCGCGGCCATCTTTCCTGTGGCCGCGCCTGCGCAGATGGAGCGCTCTGCTGCCCGGGGCTTCAGGAAAATGGCCGCGGGATTCCGCGCGTGCGCAGATGGAGATCGCGGCGGCCATTTTCCTGAAGCCCCGGGCAGCAGAGCGCTCCATCTGCGCAGGCGCGGCCACAGGAAAGATGGCCGCGCCCACCGGTAAACGGCTGAATAGCGAAGACCGCGCCGTTATTCATCTCCTGGGCAGTGGATTCATCTGCTGGACATGCGCACACCACTACGCCACCAACGTAATGATGAGCAGGATCCTGGGGGACAAACAGCGCTGTGACCACGCCCATCCGACCTGACCAGCTTGAGTGACAGGACAAAACGGACACTTCACTAAGGTATTTCGGCAGCCTAACGGGGGTGTAAAGGCACCAAAGAGGCACTAATGTAAAGCCCAGCTCTGCCCCTATTTCACACTATTTTTATCTAATCTTTAAAAAACGGGGTGATAGGTTCCCTTTAATTCTCTAAATGCTTTCTTTTTGTCACTTATTGCGCCCCTTACAGCTTTATTTAGCCATATTGGTTTCCTCCTATTTCTAGTATGTTTATTCCCATACGGTATATACTGTGCACAGGTCCTATCCAGGATGCTAATAAATGTCTCCCATTTTCTTTGTGTACTTTTATGTCTCAGGATATCGTCCCAGTTAATTGCACCAAGATCCTCTCTCATCCGTTGGAAATTTGCCCTCCGGAAGTTTAGTGTCCTTGTCACCCCTCTACTACACATCTTATTAAAGGAGACATGAAAACTTATTATTTTGTGATCACTATTCCCCAAGTGACCCCCAACCCTTATATTTGATATGCGGTCTGGCCTGTTGGTTAATATTAGGTCTAGCAGTGCCCCCCTTCTTGTTGGGTCCTGAACCAGCTGTGAAAGGTAATTGTCTCTCATAGTTGTCAAAAACCAATTACCTTTACTGGAACTGCAGGTTTCTGTTCCCCAATCTATTTCAGGGTAGTTGAAGTCCCCCATAATAATGACTTCTCCTTGAGTCGCAGCTTCATCTATTTGCTTTACAAGGATATTCTCCATTGCTTCCATTATTTTTGGAGATTTATAACAAACCCCTATCAGTAATTTATTATTTTTTCCCCCTCCCCTTATCTCCACCCACAGGGACTCTACATTTTCATTAGATTCACCTATATTATCACGCAGGATGGGTTTTAAGGTCGATTTTACAAACAGACACACCCCACCCCCTCGCTTATCTGTACGGTCATTTCTGAAAAGGCTATAGCCCTGCAAGTTAACAGCCCAGTCATGGCTCTCATCCAGCCATGTTTCAGATATCCCCACCATGTCATAATTATGTTTCAACAACATTAGTTCTAATTCGTCCATTTTGTTGGCGAGGCTTCTGGCATTAGTATACATGCACTTGATGTTCCTCTCTGTACCTCTATTCTTTCTTAAATTACTAACTGTTCTAACCCCACCCCCCATGCCTCCGCCACCCCCAACTTCCTTATTTGTGCCCAGGTCTCTATCTGCCCTATCTTCCCCTCCTATAAAATGAATACCCTCCCCCCCAATCCCTAGTTTAAACACTCCTCCAACCTTCTAACCATTTTCTCCCCCAGCACAGCTACACCTTCCCCATTGAGGTGCAGCCCATCCCTAGCGTAGAGCCTGTAGCCCACTGAGAAGTCGGCCCAGTTCTGCAGGAACCCAAACCTCTCCTTCCTACACCAATTCTTGAGCCACTTATTAACCTCCATGATGCCCCCAGTGTCACCCACACACAGTATGATGCTCCCAGTGTCACCCACACAGTATGATGCTCCCAGTGTCACCCACACACTGTATGATGCCCCCAGTGTCACCCACACACAGTATGATGCCCCCAGTGTCACCCACACACTGTATGATGCCCCCAGTGTCACCCACACACAGTATGAAGCTCCCAGTGTCACCCACACACAGTATGATGCCCTCAGTGTCACCCACACACAGTATGATGCCCCCAGTGTCACCCACACACAGTATGATGCCCTCAGTGTCACCCACACACTGTATGATGCTCCCAGTGTCACCCACACACTGTATGATGCCCCCAGTGTCACCCACACAGTGTATGAAGCCCCCAGGGTCACTCACATACTGTATAATGCCCCCAGTGTCACCCACACACAGTATGATGCCCCCAGTGACACCCACACACAGTATGATGCTCCCAGTGTCACCCACAGTGTGATGCCCCCAGTATCACCCACACAGTATGATGCCCCCAGTGACACCCACACAGTATGATGCCCCCAGTATCACCCACACACAGTATGATGCCCCCAGTGTCACCCACAGAGTATGATGCCCCCAGTGTCACCCACACACACAGTATGATGCCCCCAGTGACACCCACACACACAGTATGATGCCCCCAGTGTCACCCACACACAGTATGATGCTCCCAATGTCACCCACACACACAGTATGATGCTCCCAACACAATCTGATGCTCACCTGTGGATCCTGCTTCTCTACCTAGTTGGTGTCTGCTGCCTGTCACATGATCTTCAATTCCTTGCAGACTTCCTTCACTACCTAGACTGACCAATGCAGTAGAGACCTGACAGCTAAATACTTTACCCATGTATTTAACTCTATCTGTGTCTGGGGGGCCAGGACATAGCCCCGACATCATGAGACAGCTCCCCAAGTTTAGACATGTCCCACTGAATCCTGTACGGTCAGAAGGTTTGCTATGTTTCTTTTTCTGTTATGCTTCTGATACATCAATACAGTTGCATATGTCAGCCACTGACTTTAATTTTATCTGGTAACAAACCTTTTGCCTGATTTTCACATATGCCCTATATATAGGCTTAAATCCCCTCCATGATATCCAGATAGCCATATAGACACATCCTATTAAAAGCAATATCACGCTCTCATGATAAGTAACATTACGACTATGTGCATACAACATCTTTTACAAGCCTGTGAAATTGCTGGGTGTTCCATGCAGAAGACACTTCAGGAAATTAGTTTTTTTTTTCCTAAAGCCTTTTTTGTACTGCTATACTGTAATTTACTGACCTTTTCCTACAGTTTTTTTCCATGGTTTATATGACGTCTTTTTTTTACAGTCATTGTCCATGATTTTTTTTTCACCTTATTTAATGAAAAAAAAGTGTGTTGTTTTATAGCAAAAGCGATAGCAAACCACTCGAAAAGAAGTCCGAGCTTTCACATTGATTTGTATTGTAAATTACAGAACATCTTCTGAGTGTAAAACACCAGATGATTGGACATGTCACTTCTTTTAACCGCTTGGCATTTTTAGAAACCTGAAGTGGTTAAAAGATGCTCAAAAGCCAGAACATATGCACAGCAATTCATTTTTACATGAAGATGCATATGTTCATGCTTTTAGATTTATAGGTGGTGTCTGCCTGAAAAATAAGTTGTGTGCACATACCCCAAGGCTGCATTCGCACTTTGCAGAAGTGTTGGGAGTTTTTTTTTCTCCACAATCACAGTAGGGTTGAAACATTTTTGCCAAAAAATAATGAATTTGCTGGACTGTAAACTCAAGCTCACAGTCAGTGGTAGGTGGACTATCTGCAGCCTGCACCATAGCATTTATATATACCATTAACCCCTTCATGACCGGAGGTATTTTTGGTTTTCTTTTTTTGCTAACCTTCTCCCCAGAGCCATAACATTTTTAATTTTCCGTCAATATGGCCATGTGAGGGCTTGTTTTTGGTGGGACGAGTTGTACTTTTGAGTGACACCATTGGTTTTAACATGATGTGTCATGGAAAACAGGACAAAAATTCAAAGTGCAGTGAAATTGCAAAAAAAAAGAGCAATCCCACACTGTTTTTTGGTTTGCATTTTTACTAGGTTCACTAAATGTTAAAACTGACCTGCCATTATGATTCTCCAGGTCATTACAAGTTCATAGACACCAAACATGTCTAAGGGTACCGTCTCACAAAACGATTTACCAACGATCACGACCAGCGATACGACCTGGCCGTGATCGTTGGTAAGTCGTTGTGTGGTCGCTGGAGAGCTGTCACACAGACAGCTCTCCAGCGACCAACGATGCCGAGGTCCCCGGGTAACCAGGGTAAACATCGGGTTACTAAACCCGATGTTTACCCTGGTTACCGTCGTTAATATATATAGCCACCCTGGATAGTGTATCCATAAGGAAAAGAAGATACACTATCCAGGGTGGCTATATATATTAAAGAGCTCCATTAAGTAGGCTCAAACTTGGGGACTGCCCTTGTTAGGGCGGGAGTCTTACACACGGGGCACGACAGGGAAGATAGTTTCAACTCTCCCCTCCCCCGAAAGAGTTTACTTGTCTCTCCCCCATGTCGCGCTCTTGACAAGTATAGGAATCCACAACAAGGAGAGAGGCAGCGACTGGGTGAGATCATGCCAATTTTTCTATCTAGTGCACTGTTAAACATGAACACCGAATTGATTTTAAGCAAAATGTATTATTTTTAAAGGTATACATATTAAATGTTAAGTTTTAGAATTTAGTAGCTGGCTATGCTATTTCAATTGTTGATATTGGTCAGATTTGTCTAGAACGGCACGTTCCCAAAAAATTTTTTTCTTTGCTGAACTAAGAGACTAGAAGCTGCCATAAACCGATCGGCTCTGCTACACACAGGCAATGATCAGATCGCCTGCATGTAGCAGAATACCTCACTAGCTATGAGCGCCAACTATGTGGTGCTCATAGCAATCCGGCAGTGACAACCATAGAAGTCTCCAGGAGACCACTGGTTGTCATGCCAACACATTAGTGACCTGCGATCACGTGACAGGGTCACCGATGGGCGGCTGTCAGCGTTTGATAGCAGCATTTAATGGGTTAACAGCAGCGGGAGGATCGCGATCGCTGTTCAAAACAGCTGACATGTGCTGGAAAAGGTGCCCGCACTGCCGGAGCCCACATCAAACGGGGGGAGGCGTCCAACGATGGATAAATCCCTCGTTAAGTGGTTAAAGGTAGGTTCACCAAGTTATTGGACAGATTTTCTTAGAAGACAAATATTACACATTAACTGCATCAAAACTGTCTTTTTATGATGCTTTTTTTAATGTATGAATACCCTCCTCTATTGCTGGCTAAAATATCACTTCCATGGATGCCCTGTAATATTAAATGAGCTCTGAGCGTAATATGTTGCGGTGCAGACCCATCCTAAGACCTCATTCACATATTCGTATTTTTCATGTACATGGAAAAAGCGTATCAATTTTCTTTGTTTTGTCACTGTCTTTTTTACCATCAATGATTTTTTTTTGTACGCCAAGAAAAAATGGAAAACTTTTTCTGTTATGTTAAAAAGGGAAGACACAGATGGCATCCATGTGCTGCTCTGCGTGATTTTCACAGATCCATAGACTTATGTGGGTGATTTTGATAGATGACTTGGATCAAATTGTATTAATAATTTACTCACTTCTTTAGCGACAATAATTCCACAGCGCTTTATAGACATCATTACTGTCTCCATTGGGGCTATCAGTATGTCTTTGGACCCCAACGCCAACTACTAAATCACCATATATATATATAGGCGGACATAGAGTTTTTGCTGAACATATAATTTATTAATTCAAAGAAATTACAAAGAAAAAAAAAAAAAATATATCAAATTTACTCAGTAAACAATGGATAATACATGTCAAGTGCATCAAGTGAACTACCCAGGTGGATATACATGACCTATGGGCCACACAGAGAGCCAAAATGAAACCTGCTCAATCTTAAAGATAAGAACATCCCAATGTTATAGTATAGTATATGTGATTAGACCCTGCATCAGTGCCTCAAAAAATTACTGGTGGGTCATAAATCGCCATACTGCTATCTAATTAGCTACTTTGGTAAATGTTCACACACATGCAGGTTTGTTAATCTGAATATTTACCCATGTGGACTTTATCGGCTTCCTGCGTGGACCTCAGTCTCCCCAACGCGCGTTTCGCGTGCTAACCAAAGCCTCGCTTCCTCAGGGGGCGTCATGAGGAAGCGAGGCTTTGGTTAGCACGCGAAACGCGCGTTGGGGAGACTGAGGTCCACGCAGGAAGCCGATAAAGTCCACATGGGTAAATATTCAGATTAACAAACCTGCATGTGTGTGAACATTTACCAAAGTAGCTAATTAGATAGCAGTATGGCGATTTATGACCACCAGTAATTTTTTGAGGCACTGATGCAGGGTCTAATCACATATACTATACTATAACATTGGGATGTTCTTATCTTTAAGATTGAGCAGGTTTCATTTTGGCTCTCTGTGTGGCCCATAGGTCATGTATATCCACCTGGGTAGTTCACTTGATGCACTTGACATGTATTATCCATTGTTTACTGAGTAAATTTGATATATTTTTTTTTTTCTTTGTAATTTCTTTGAATTAATAAATTATATGTTCAGCAAAAACTCTATGTCCGCCTATATATATAAATTGTATATGAGTTGTCTGAAGAGATTGGATAGTGGTATACAGCTGGTACTCTGCTTAATGATACTAAATCACCATGCTGCCCACAAACTTCCAGTAGGTGGCACTAGAGTTCCAGTACTCTTCCTCTCTGAAGAGACAGTTAGGCCAAAAACAGACATGTAGCCGTGATATATTTGTGGGCATATGGTCCAGAAAAAAAAAAACAGACACGTGAACAGCCCCGTAGACTATAATGCATATGCGTTCTATCAGTGGAAAACAAGGACAGAAGATGTACAGTAAGTGAAAAACAGACGTGTGAATTAGGCATAAGGCCAGATTTACCCACCGGTGTTTGCAGGTGGATTAGACGTCCCTGAATGTTGACCTCCACTCAGATATTTTTGGTGTTTCTCAACTATTGATAATAGGCATCCTGGATATCTATGGTGGTCATAAAACATCCCAGAAACAGGAGTTTTACTGCCAACCAAATTGTCTCTATTTTGAAATGTTATTAAGAGTTGGTTTATAATGTTTAGGTTTATAATCATCCTGAATTATAGGTATGGTTTTCTTCTTAAAAAGAGAGAGGACTGTAAAGCCTTTTCCCTATGCGTTCCTGTGGGAACCGAGGGAGTACTTCTATTTCCATTAGTGCCAAGACCTCCCATTCTAGGGCTTGTTGACCTATCTTTGATCTCAGGTCTTCCGTGATCATGGACCTTTCTGGGGAGCGGGTACCAAACTCTAGCTTCAACCCCTCGCCTATGGTGTGCAAGACACTAAAATACCACATCCTAGACATCACTGAGTGAAATATTCCAGTTGAAAATCTTTATTTATTAAATAGCGGAATGCGTTGAAAACAATAAAACATAAAAATGATCGATGTAAATCAAAATGAATATCCCATGGAGGTCTGCATTTGGAATTATACTCAAAATCAACGTGGAAAATCAAATTACAGGCTAATAGAACTTCAGTGGAAATGCCTCAAGAGAAGGAAATGATGTTCAGTAGTGTGTGTGTGTGTGTGTGGCCTCCGCGTGCCTGTATGATCTTACTACAACTCCTGGGCATGCTCCTGATGAGGCGGAAGATGTTCTCCTGAGGTATCTCCTCCCAGACCTGGATTAAAGCATCAGTCAACTTCTGGACAGTCTGTGCTGCAACGTGGCGTTGGTGGATGGAAAGAGACATGATGTCCCAAGATGTGCTAGATTGGATTCAGGTCTGGTGAACAGGCAAGCAAGTCCATACCATCAATGCCTTCATCATGCAGGAACTGCTAACTCATTTCAGCCACATGAGGCCTAGCATTGTCATGCATTAGAAAGAACCCAGGGCCCATTGCACCCGCATATGGTATCACAATGGGTCTGAGGATCTTAGCACTCCAAAGAAATGCCTCCCCACATTACCGACCCCCTGCCAAACCGATCATGCTGGAGGATGTTACAGGCAGAACATTTTCCGCACCATCTCCAGACTCTGTAACGTCTGACACGTGCTTATTGTGAACCTGTTCTCACCCGTGAAGAGCACAGGACGCCAATGTAAAATCTGACAATCTTGGTGTTCTCTGGCAAATGCCAATTGCTAAACACCCACTTGTGGATGTCGGTTTCTGACAGTTTGTGCAAACACATGGATGTTAGTGGCTTGCTGGAGGTCATTTTGCAGGGCTCTAGGGCTGCTCCTCCTATTCCTCCCTGCACAAAGGAGGTAGCGGTCCTGCTGCTGGGTTGTTGCCCTTCTACGGCCCTCTCCACGTCTCCTGCTCCATGCTCTGGACACTGTACTGACAGACACAGTTACCCTCCTTATTATTGTAGAAAAAGAAGCAGCATCCGTTCCAGGTGAAACAAGTTGTATCAAAAAGAAGTCTTTATTCTGCCATAGAAACATACAACGTTTCGGCCATATTGGCCTTTATCAAGTATAACATATACAACACCTGACCGCCTTAAATAGTGTGGAGCTAAAGCCAGCACCAATCACAGATAGAGGGCAGCCCTAATAAAATTACATAAATATATACAAAAAATACATGTGTAACATCAATCCACATCACATTATAAACAATACATTGTGAAACTCGCATAAAATATACAAAAATCGCTGTATTCGAACGAGACCAATCCGTTATGGGCATCGCAGTCCAATCACAGCGTTGTTGTTTAGGTAGTCATAGTAACCACCCACCGATCGTTCTAATCCCATCGCTGGGGTGTATGGCATCCGATCACAGTTGCTTTTTGCTGAACACACCACCTGTAAAGTAACAAAAGTCCTCACATCATAAAAAACTATACAATCACCTCAGGATCCGCCGATCAATGACGCCGGAAACAGCGCGAGGGCTCATCACGTGCACGCGGTCACATGACCGCAGCACCGACAGGTCTCTCAGCGCATGCGCCGGCCGCATCAGATCCGGCTACACTCCCAGCGATGTAGGAGATCACACACGTTCACATCAGAGGGAGGAGGGGGCGGAAAAACCGTCCTGCTCCACACCTCTGAGTGACGTAGTGCAACTCCCCACACAGCACGGGAGGTATAGACCCAGCCAACTCCATGGCAAAAATGATTGGCGTCCTACCATATGGACAAAGGGGAGGGAAAAAGGATTACCAAAAAAAAAGGGGAAAGAAAGCAACTTATAAATAGATCGGACAACAGTACAACCACACAGAGAAAAAAAGGATTTTTGTATAAAAAGTCCCATATAGGGCACAGTGGACACAATATAAATAGCACATATTAAAAACAAATATACAGATATAGGACACCACCCAAAACAGAAGGGGATTTAGGAAACACATATTTGCAAATTATATTCAATATTGAGTCCTTTTGGTTGTAGAGACTCCAGAACGGAAATCCACCTCAGTTCTTTTTGTTTTAGCAACTTCACCCTATTCCCACCCCTTCTTAGAGCAGGAACCCCATCGATCACTCTGAATCTAAGTTGATTAACGGAGTGTCGACATTCATTAAAATGTTTGGGAACTGGTAATTCAAGTAGCTTAGTTCTTATGGTGCTCTTGTGCTTACTTATACGCGCTCGAATCTCCGTCGTGGTCTCCCCCACGTATATCAGTCCACAAGGACACACTATTGTATAGATTACATAGCTTGAAGAGCACGTATATCGATCTCTAATCAAAAATTTTTTCCCAGTTTGAGGGTGAAAGAAACTGTCACCCTTCAACATGTTACCACAGCAAGCACAGTTGAGGCAAGGAAAATTGCCCATCCTGGGTGGACACAGAGTCCTTTGGAGGGCAACCTTCCTAGTCCCAACATCAGACCTAACCAGTTTGTCCTTTAAATTGCGTCCCCGCCTATAGGAAAGAATCGGTCGTGAATGAAATTCCTCAATCTGTGGTAGCCCTCTGTTCAAAAGACTCCAATGTTTGTTAAGAATACTAGAAATCTCCCCACTCGCTGGGCAATAGGTAGACACAAAGGGGATCCGTTTCTGCATTTTCCTATTTTTATGTGTTTGTAAATCACCGACCGTTAATTCGGTCACCCTATTTTTTTGAGACATCACTTTCTTTTTAGGGTAACCCCTACGTATAAACTTATCACAAATCTCGTCCAACCTAACATCGCATATCTCATCGTCAGAGACAATGCGACGAACCCGCAATAGTTGGCTCCACGGAAGAGAGTCCATCATCCTCCTTGGGTGATGACTGTCATACTCAAGAAGGCTATTTCTGTCTGTTGCCTTCACAAACAGGTCAGTACACAGCTTATCATCATGTTTATACACCATGGTATCTAGGAACTGAACTCTATCCATTGAATGTGTGATAGTAAATTTCAATTGTGGATGCACATTGTTCAGTTCAGCAAGGAAATCAAAAAGGTCATTCTGTGACCCCTCCCAAATACAGAAAATGTCGTCGATGTAGCGCCACCAGGATCGGACGTGGCGCCAGTAGTTTGAGTTGTACACAAATTGGTCCTCCAGTACCGCCATGTAGATGTTTGCATAAGTGGGGGCCACATTGGACCCCATGGCGGTACCCCTCTGCTGGAGGTAGAAATCATCCCCAAAGAGGAAATAATTCCTCCTGAGGATGAACTCCAGCAGAGAGAGGACCAACTGTGCACAAGCTGGGGCCACGTCCGAGCCCGATAGCACCACACCGACAGCATTAAGTCCCTTCTCATGTTCAATTGACGTGTATAGGGAAACAACATCAAAGGATACCAAGATGGTGGAAGCACAAACCCTGATATCCTTCAATTTCTCCAAAAAATCATTAGTATCCCTAATGTATGACCGGGCTGAAGTAGCATAACAACGCAAAATTTTGTCAAGAAAAATTGCCACCTTATGACACATAGAACCCCTCCCTGACACGATTGGACGTCCAGGGGGATTTTCTAGGTCCTTATGTATCTTCGGCAATGTGTACAGGACCGGGATAGTGGGTGAATCTACCAGGAGAAATTCAGACAGCTTCTGATCGATGAGTCCATGGTGCAAGGAATCCTCGATCAGAAGCTGTAGATCTGTCTGAAAGCGGGTTGTAGGGTTATGTGTCAGTTTTAAATAGACATCAGTATCCGCTAGTTGTCCTAAAATTTCGGCTTCATATTTCACGGTATCCATGACCACAACCGCACCGCCTTTGTCGGCCGGCTTGATTGTGATCATGGTATTACCTGCCAAATTCTCAAGTGAACGTCTTTCAACATTGGATAAATTATTAAAGCCCTTACTATGAAACCTAGCCTTCAATAGTTTCATATCCTTCTCTACCAGCTCGATATAGGACTCAATAAAATGATTTCTCCCAGGAGGCTGGAAAGAACTTCTATTAAACAACCCTGTGTCTTTCAAAGTAAATCCATTCCCCGCCCCCGAGTCCAGATTCTCACCCAATTGTCGCTCAGAAAAAAATGCGGCAAGCCGTAAACGTCTGAAGAAGGCATATAAATCACATTCTATACGAAACCAGTCAGGGAAGTTTCTAGGGCAGAATGTAAGTCCCTTGGATAACACACTGTAATCACTTTCTGACAACTCCACTGATGATATATTTACCACTAGATCTTTGGAATTCAATTCGCTTTCCGCCTCTCGTCCATATTTCGGGTCCTCATGGGTGACTTGAAGGCCTTCCTCCGCTCCCGACCTGTACCTCCACCTTTTGTGTTTTCTGCCACCTCTCCGGATGCGTCTTTTGTTACCAGAGTATTTGATTTCTTGTTTCCTAAAAAACTAGAGGAAGAGGAAGCAGCTCCAAGATTGGAGTCATCAGTAGAATCAGAGTCTGCAGTCGTAAAACCAAACCTCTGAGTGTCCTTATCGAATGACCTTTTCTTTCTCCTTGTTTGTTGAAATCTGGGTCTCCTATTAAAGGAAGACTGCACACCAGCATGCCAAGAAAACACTCGACCAGACCTATAGTCTTCCATATCACGGAACCATTTAGATCTTTTGGTCCTTTCAATGTCATTCCGGAATTTCAATAGATTTTCCTCTAATTGCTTCTTAAAGAGATCAAGCTCTTGTGTTGTCATCAAACCAATCAGCTGTTGTTCTAAATCCCTCACAACGGTGTTAATACCTTCCATTTCAATCCGTAAAAATTCAATGTTCAAAAGCATCAGATCATATGCAAATTTATTAGTGATGGACTCAAATCTGTTGCAAAACTGTATATTGTCAGCCAACAAAGTGGGACGTAGATGTGGGCGTAAGCCTCGAGGTATCCTCCGTGCTTTATAATATTCTGTGAGTGTAGTCACATGTAATTCAAAAGATATCAATCTTCTTTTCTCACTTTCAAATTTCTTACGGAGCATATCCGCAGTTGGTTTATTCAAAAAAGCATTGTCTATAGAGGTGCCGGATAGAATCCGTCTGGCATCCTCATCCGTATATGAAAAAGTTGTGGCAGTCTCCAGTTCACCCATTACTGGATTAGTGCATGGCTCCATAGCCAATAGTTAGTGCACGCTGGTTTAAGATCCCAAGCACATATAAACAAATGTAACCAACAGCACCAGAATGATTAGGATGCACGCTCCAAAGTTCAAGGATCCAAATTGAACAGTACTCACAATTGTAGAAAAAGAAGCAGCATCCATTCCAGGTGAAACAAGTTGTATCAAAAAGAAGTCTTTATTCTGCCATAGAAACATACAACGTTTCGGCCATATTGGCCTTTATCAAGTATAACATATACAACACCTGACCGCCTTAAATAGTGTGGAGCTAAAGCCAGCACCAATCACAGATAGAGGGCAGCCCTAATAAAATTACATAAATATATACAAAAAATACATGTGTAACATCAATCCACATCACATTATAAACAATACATTGTGAAACTCGCATAAAATATACAAAAATCGCTGTATTCGAACGAGACCAATCCGTTATGGGCATCGCAGTCCAATCACAGCGTTGTTGTTTAGGTAGTCATAGTAACCACCCACCGATCGTTCTAATCCCATCGCTGGGGTGTATGGCATCCGATCACAGTTGCTTTTTGCTGAACACACCACCTGTAAAGTAACAAAAGTCCTCACATCATAAAAAACTATACAATCACCTCAGGATCCGCCGATCAATGACGCCGGAAACAGCGCGAGGGCTCATCACGTGCACGCGGTCACATGACCGCAGCACCGACAGGTCTCTCAGCGCATGCGCCGGCCGCATCAGATCCGGCTACACTCCCAGCGATGTAGGAGATCACACACGTTCACATCAGAGGGAGGAGGGGGCGGAAAAACCGTCCTGCTCCACACCTCTGAGTGACGTAGTGCAACTCCCCACACAGCACGGGAGGTATAGACCCAGCCAACTCCATGGCAAAAATGATTGGCGTCCTACCATATGGACAAAGGGGAGGGAAAAAGGATTACCAAAAAAAAAGGGGAAAGAAAGCAACTTATAAATAGATCGGACAACAGTACAACCACACAGAGAAAAAAAAGGATTTTTGTATAAAAAGTCCCATATAGGGCACAGTGGACACAATATAAATAGCACATATTAAAAACAAATATACAGATATAGGACACCACCCAAAACAGAAGGGGATTTAGGAAACACATATTTGCAAATTATATTCAATATTGAGTCCTTTTGGTTGTAGAGACTCCAGAACGGAAATCCACCTCAGTTCTTTTTGTTTTAGCAACTTCACCCTATTCCCACCCCTTCTTAGAGCAGGAACCCCATCGATCACTCTGAATCTAAGTTGATTAACGGAGTGTCGACATTCATTAAAATGTTTGGGAACTGGTAATTCAAGTAGCTTAGTTCTTATGGTGCTCTTGTGCTTACTTATACGCGCTCGAATCTCCGTCGTGGTCTCCCCCACGTATATCAGTCCACAAGGACACACTATTGTATAGATTACATAGCTTGAAGAGCACGTATATCGATCTCTAATCAAAAATTTTTTCCCAGTTTGAGGGTGAAAGAAACTGTCACCCTTCAACATGTTACCACAGCAAGCACAGTTGAGGAAAGGAAAATTGCCCATCCTGGGTGGACACAGAGTCCTTTGGAGGGCAACCTTCCTAGTCCCAACATCAGACCTAACCAGTTTGTCCTTTAAATTGCGTCCCCGCCTATAGGAAAGAATCGGTCGTGAATGAAATTCCTCAATCTGTGGTAGCCCTCTGTTCAAAAGACTCCAATGTTTGTTAAGAATACTAGAAATCTCCCCACTCGCTGGGCAATAGGTAGACACAAAGGGGATCCGTTTCTGCATTTTCCTATTTTTATGTGTTTGTAAATCACCGACCGTTAATTCGGTCACCCTATTTTTTTGAGACATCACTTTCTTTTTAGGGTAACCCCTACGTATAAACTTATCACAAATCTCGTCCAACCTAACATCGCATATCTCATCGTCAGAGACAATGCGACGAACCCGCAATAGTTGGCTCCACGGAAGAGAGTCCATCATCCTCCTTGGGTGATGACTGTCATACTCAAGAAGGCTATTTCTGTCTGTTGCCTTCACAAACAGGTCAGTACACAGCTTATCATCATGTTTATACACCATGGTATCTAGGATCCTGGAACGGATGCTGCTTCTTTTTCTACAATTGTGAGTACTGTTCAATTTGGATCCTTGAACTTTGGAGCGTGCATCCTAATCATTCTGGTGCTGTTGGTTACATTTGTTTATATATACAGTTACCCTCCTTGCCACAGTTCGTATTGATGTGCCATCCTGGATGAGATGCACTACCTGAGCAACTTCTGTGGGTTGCTACTGTACATCTAAGGGTGAAGGCAATGACAGAATGCAAAAGTGACCACAACAGCAGCCAAAAAGGATGAGAACAGAGAAATGGTCTGTGGTCACCCCCTAAAGAACCACTCCTTTATAGAGGTTGTCTTGCTAATTGCCTATCATTTGTATGTGTTGTCTGTTCCATTTGCACAAAAGGAGAAATTGATTCACAATCATGTATTGCTTAATAACTGGACAGGCTGATTTCACAGAAGTGCGATTGGAGTTACATTATGTTAAGTGTTCCCTTTATTTTTTTGAGCAGTGTACTTTTAGTATCCCCACTTACCTGGGTTCCGGTGTCTTTGTCCCGATTAAAAAAACGGTAATTAGACCTACCGGTAATTGTATTTCCAGGAATCCATCCTGACAGCACCATGGAGGACATCCTTCTTATCCATACTGGGACAGGAAACCACGAGAGTTTAACCCCTTCACGACCTTGCCCTTTTCCGTTTTTGCGTTCTCGTTTTTCACTCCCCTCCTTCCCAGAGCCATAACTTTATTTTTCCGTCAATATGGCCACGTGACGGCTTGTTTTTTGCGGGACAAGTTGCACTTTTGAACGACATCATTGGTTTTAGCATGCCGCATACTAGAAAATGGGAAAAAAAATTCCAAGTGTGGTGAAATTGCAAAAAAGTGCAATCCCACACTTGTTTTTTGTTTGGCTTTTTTGCTAGGTTCACTAAATGCTAAAACTGACCAGCCATTTTGATTCTCCAGGTCATTACGAGTTCATGGACACCAAATATGTCTAGGTTACTTTTTATCTAATTGGTAAAAAAAAATTCCAAACTTTGCTAAAAAAAAATAAAAATTGCGCAATTTTCCAATACCCGTAGCGTCTCCATTTTTTGTGCAGATACGTTCTTTTGATCAACCGTTATTGCATTTTAATGCAATGTCGCAGCGACAAAAAAAACCTTAATTCTGGAGTTTCACATTTTTTTCTCGCTACGCTACGTTTAGTGATCAGGTTAAACCTTTTTTTTTATTGATAGATCAGGCGATTCTGAACCCGGCGATACCAAATATGCGTAGGTTTGATTTTTTTATTGTTTTATCTTGAATGGGGCGAAAGGGGAGTGATTTTATTTTTTTTAAACTTTTTTTTAAACTTTTGCCATGCTTCAGTAGGGGAGGCTAGAAGCTGGCACAACTCGATCGGCCAGTGACTGAGGGCAAATATTAATAGCCTAGAGAGGGTCCATGGTTATTGCCCCCCCCCCCCCGGCTAAAAACATCTGCCCCCAGCCACCCCAGAAAAGGCACATCTGGAAGATGCGCCTATTCTGGCACTTAGCCTCGCTTCCCACTCCCAAGTAGCGAGGGATATGGGGTAATGAAGGGTTAATGTCACCTTGCTATTGTAAGGTGACATTAAGCCAGGTTAATAATGGAGAGGCGTCAATTATGACACATCCATTATTAATCCAATAGAATGAAATGGTTAATAAAACACACATTATTAAAAAGTATTTTAATGAAATAAAGACACATGGTGTTTTAATATTTTATTTTACTCTTAATCCACCTGAAGACCCTTGTCACCTGAAATAAAGTTAAACGACAATATTCCATAACTTCCGTCGTTCAGTCTTGTCCCACGCTGTAAATCCATCTGAAGTGGTTAAATCATTTTACACCCAGGAGCTCTGCTAATGCAGCTGTGCTCCTGTCTGTAAAACTTTGTGAATGAATGGAATGCAGGGGAATGTCCTGTAGTTACCTCGAGTCGCAGTGATACGCCCTCTGCTGGATGAACTCATATGAACTTGAGCCTGGGAACTTTTCAGAATATTTTCTCGAGCCTGGGAACTTTTCAGAATATTTTCTCACGCTCGAGTTCATATGAGTTCATCCAGCAGAGGGCGCATCACCGCTACTCGAGGTAACTACAGGACATTCCCCTGCATTCCATTCATTCACAAAGTTTTCCAGACAGGAGCACAGCTGCATTAGCAGAGCTCCTGGGTGTAAAATGATTTAACCCCTTCAGATGGATTTGCAGCGTGGGACAAGACTGAACGATGGAAGGTATGGAATATTGTTGTTTGTTTTGTTTAACTTTATTTCAGGTGACAAGGGTGGATTAACAGTATAATAAAATAATAAAACACCATGTGTCTTTATTTCATTAAAATACTTTTTAATAATGTGTGTTTTATTAACCATTTCATTCTATTGGATTAATAATGGATAGGTGTCATAATTGACTTAATGACCTGGCTTAATGTCACCTCACAATAGCAAGTGACATATCCCACCGCTACTCGGGAGTGGGAAGAGAGAGGCTGTGCCAGAATACATGCATTTTCCAGATGTGCCTTTTCTGGGGTGGCTGGGGGCAATGTTTTTAGCCACGGGGGGGGGGGGGGCAATAACCGTGTACCCTCTCTAGGCTATTGATATCTGCCCTCAGTCACTGGCTTTCCCACTCTGGCGGAGAAAATTGCTCCCGCGCAATTTTCTCCGCCAGAGTGGGAAAGCCAGTGACTGAGGGCAGATATTAATAGCCTAGAGAGGGTACACGGTTATTGCCCCCCCCCCCCCCCGTGGCTAAAAACATTGCCCCCAGCCACCCCAGAAAAGGCACATCTGGAAAATGCATGTATTCTGGCACAGCCTCTCTCTTCCCACTCCCGAGTAGCGGTGGGATATGTCACTTGCTATTGTGAGGTGACATTAAGCCAGGTCATTAAGTCAATTATGACACCTATCCATTATTAATCCAATAGAATGAAATGGTTAATAAAACACACATTATTAAAAAGTATTTTAATGAAATAAAGACACATGGTGTTTTATTATTTTATTATACTGTTAATCCACCCTTGTCACCTGAAATAAAGTTAAACAAAACAAACAACAATATTCCATACCTTCCATCGTTCAGTCTTGTCCCACGCTGCAAATCCATCTGAAGGGGTTAAATCATTTTACACCCAGGAGCTCTGCTAATGCAGCTGTGCTCCTGTCTGGAAAACTTTGTGAATGAATGGAATGCAGGGGAATGTCCTGTAGTTACCTCGAGTAGCGGTGATGCGCCCTCTGCTGGATGAACTCATATGAACTCCCACGCCAATTTTTTCCGGGATTTAACCCTTTAATATAATAGCTAGAGACCCCAAATTTTACACAGAGACACTGTTACATTAGTAAAGAGGAATATGTAATAAAAGAAGGGATATGACATGGTTTACTGTATGTAAACCATGTCTCATATCCTGTCGGGTTTGTGAAGGAGATAGCAAAAGCCGGCAATTGAATTACCGGCTTTTATGCTATCTAGCGCTATATGAAATATATATATATATATATATATATATATATATATATGTGTCTCACTGACATATATATATACCTATTCTATGTGTACATTTATTCTACCCATTTTATTCTATTCTGTCAGTGATTTTATTGTACACCGCACTGAATTGCCGGCTTTCCTAGAGAACACCGCTGCGTATTTCTCGCAAGTCACACGCATGGTCCGTGTGTAATCCGTAATTTTCTCACCCCCATAGACTTTCATTGGCGGATTTTTTGCGTAATACGCTGACAAATGCAGTGATTTTCTACGGCCGTACAAGACCGTATAATACGGATCCATAAAATACGGCAGATAGGAGCTAGGCCATAGAGAATCATTGTATCGTATGCAATCCGTATTTTCTGCGCCTCTCATACGTCCGTAAAACACGCCAGTGTGACGCCGGCCTAATAGTACGGCGGAGGTCGGTAAGGGGTTAAAAGGTCCCTCCCACAACCACCCTTCAGTGATTTTCCAAAGTAACACATCTGGATGGATGCAAAAAAGAGAATTTTATTTGAACACTAACAATTGTTATACAAATGTTACATCACATAAGTATGGTGTGCTCTTGCAATAGGGAGGGAACTAACAGTGCTGTCAGGATGGATTCCTGGAAATACAATTACCGGTACGTCTAATTCTCGTTTTCCATGTCACCACCTGACAGCACCATGGAGAAGTACCAAAGGAGATTTGGTCCTAGGGTGGGACTACTGCCTGAAGCACCTTCCTGCCAAATGCTAATTGAGAGGACACTACATCTAGTTTGTAATGTTTAGAGAAGGTACTGAGACTAGACCAGGATGCAGCCCTACAGATCTGTTCTGCCGAAGCCCCCCATTTCTCTGCCCATGAAGCGGCTATAGCTCTGGATGAATGAGCTTTAAGACTGTCTGGGGGACTCTTTCCCTGTGCCTCATAGGCTAGGCTAATTGTGGATTTTATCCATCTCGCAATGGTTGATTTTGATGCCTTTCTTCCCTTATTTGGACCCCTATAAAGGACAAACAGATTATTATCTTGTCTCCAGGCCCTAGTTGCCTCCAAGTATCTGAGTACTGTCTCCCTAACATCCAAGTTATGGTAGAAAGTCTCTTTCTGGTTTTTAGGGAGCTGACAAAATGAGGGAAGCACCACCTCCTGATTCATATTTGAATCTGAGACAACTTTAGGAAGAAAAGCTGGATCAAGTCTCAAGACCAGCCTATCATCGAACACCTGTAAATAGGGGTTTTGAATGGATAGGGCCTGAAGCTCCCTCAGCCTCTTGGCTGACGTGATAGCTACTAGGAAAGCAGTTTTGAGTGAAAGATTACCAATTTCTATATCTTCCGCTAGATCATATGGTCGTCTACACAACTCGTTAAGGACCAAATTAAGGTCCCAAGGTGGGACCGATTTTCTTACTAAGGGTCTTAACCTCTGAACTGCTCTGGAGAATCGGTCTATCCAAGGGTGGGAAGCCAAGGAGGAATCGTAGAATACACTGAGGGCTGCCACTTGGACCCTCAGAGTACTGGGTCTAAGACCTTTCCTGAATCCAGTCTGTAAAAAGTCAAGTATCTTGGGAATATCAGGTTGATCAGTATCAACTGTCGTGTCTCCACATAAACTGCAGAATTTTTTTCCATATTTTCAAATAAATTGCGGAGGTCACCAGCTTCTTACTTGCTTGTAGAATAGAAATAACTCCCTCTGATAGACCCTTAGCTTTCAGGATCTGGCGCTCAGGATCCAGGCTGATAACTGGAGGATCTCTGGGTTTTGATGTAGAACCGGACCTTGAAGGAGTAAGTCTCTTCTTGGAAGGAGAATGGGTTCTTTTACCGACAACTTCTTCAGTAAGGGTACCAGCTCCTCTTTGGCCAGAATGGAACCACGAGGATGACCCCAAGCTTAGTTTTCGTATATCTTTCTGAGGATCCTTGGAATCAGTGCGAGGGGAGGGAATGCATACAACAAACCCCTGCTCCACGACTGTGAAAGGGCATCTACCCCGATGGGCTTTCCCGAGGGTTCAGAGAATAGAAGGTTCTGACTTTTGCGTTCTGTCTGACTGCAAATGGGTCCACCTCCGGTCTTCCTCATCGCTGGCACAGCTCGTTGAATACCTCGTTGTTCAATTCCCATTTTGTTGCTGACAACTTTTTCCTGCTTAGGAAGTCTGCAATCTGGTTCTTTGTACCCTCTATGTGTACCGCCGAGATTGATAGTACAGATCTTTCTGCCCATCTGAAGATCCGATCCGCTATACATTGTAATGTTGGATGTCTTGGACCGCCCTGATGACGAAGGAAAGCTACCGTCGTCTTGTTGTCTGACAGTATCTTTACGTGTTTGTTCTTCAGTAAATCCTGCGCCGAAGATAGGATTTTCCAAACTGCGTGCAGTTCTCTGTGATTTGAGGAATTCTTGCTGTCTTCCGAACTCCACTGTCCCGGATATCTTCCCTGGCGTGTCCACCCCATCCTTGCTGACTTGCATCTGTGGTTACTGTGACCTCTGGAGACTGAATCCATGAAACCCCGGCCCAAAGATTTCTGCGGATGGTCCACCAATTCAGGGATCTCCTGACTTGATGGGATTGTCGAAACTCTTTGTCCAGTGAGCTCTGCCTTCTGTCCCAGGAAGCGAGAATTGCCTGCTGTAATTGCCCAGAATGAAATTGGTTAAAGTTCACGCAGGGGATGCAGTCATTAACCCGAGGATCTTCATTGCATCCCTGATCGAGACCCGGCTTCTTGAGAACTGGTGAATCCTTTTTATTAAATCGATCAGTTTTTCTTCTGGTAAAAAAGACTTCCTCACCCTTGAGTCTAGGATTAGTGATGAGCGAATATACTCGTTACTCGAGATTTCCCGAGCACGCTCGGGTGTCCTCCGAGTATTTTTTAGCGCTCGGAGTTTTAGTTTTCAGCGCCGCAGCTGAATGATTTACATCTGTTTAGCCAGCATAAGTACATGTGGGGGTTGCCTGGTTGCATAGAACGAATGTGGGAGTTCACTGGGAAGACCTTTGAGGTCTGAGAACGTAGCCCCCCAAACATCTCATCCTGAATTGACGGAGTGGTTGCGGGCTCCTCAATCTGCATAGTCTGTCTTACTGCTCCCAGGAGCTCATCTATGTCCCCAGATGAAAACAAATCTCTTCCCTTTCTCTGGAAGATCTGTTTAACTCTTCCTCCTCCAGATCTGATTCGGAAAAGCTCTCTTCAGATGACAGATCCAATTCCCTCAGTCTTTTTCTTGATCCCTGGGGGTCTGACTGCAAGGGCTGGGGGAATACCAAACCAGATAGAGGCCTGCACCTCCTGACAGTAGCCCTTATGTTGGTCATGAGCGAAGCTTGCTCCTCCCCCACAACTCGGCCGGTGCATGTGTCGCAGAGAGATTTCTGCCAGGAGTCCTTAAGCCTTACAGTGCAAATGGGGCACTTCTTACATTTTCCATTGTGGAGGAAAGCCCATGTGTCTGGCTCTCCTGCACCATCTCCAGTTTAGCGGTATCTTACATACTGCTCCTTTACTTAGGACAGGACAGAAGCACCCCCTTTACCTCAATTTATATGCGGTGCCTCCAGGCGGTTCCATCTGCCGCTTCTGTGACCTGCCCCAATCCTCCTGAAGTCATCCGAATAGGAGATGCTGCCCCCATGCTGACGGCCGTGACGCGTGCGGGAGCCGCAACCCGGAAGCGCGCGGCAGTCGCGCTCCCGGATCCCGCAGCCCCACGCGCCAGCCACGGACCGCGTCCTTGCTAAGATGACCTGCAGCACCCACATTCTTCTCCAGGATCTGCGTTCTGAAGCTGCGACTCCAGAGGCGTCCCTGGGGCATCGTCATGGGTCGAGAGCCCCCCTCAGGGGGAAGCGACCCCGTAACCAGGAGCAGCGCTACACTGGTTCTGCTGAGGGACCCTCTTATCGGGTGTCACCTAGGCAGAGTTCTTGAGGTGGCTCGGGACAGATGGAACTCTCGTCGTTCCTATCCACAGTGGGACTGGAAAAAACACTGAAGGGTGGTAGGGGAAGGGTCCTTTTAAACTCTTGTGGTTTCTTGTCCCACTATGGATAAGAAGGACGTCCTCCATGGTGCTGTCAGGTGGTGACCTGGAAAAAACTATTCCTTAGGGAATTCTTTCCTCTGTTTCTGGACCCCTACCATTTCTGGTCCTTTTGTCTTAGGTTTATAACTTCTCTGCTTTTGACGATTGAAAAGGCCTTTTGAATTCTGGAATGCTGATCAGCAGTAACCACTTTCGAGTCTGAAGCCTTGTCCAGGATTTCGGCTCAACGATGGACGAATAGGAATTTGCCCTCACATGGGATACCAGAGCCTGGATTTAGAATGAAAATCCCCTATCCAGTTAATTCAAAGAGTCCTTCTGGCTGAGTTCGAAAAGGAGCATGTGCGAGCCATAAGTCTTAACTGCAGACAAGTCTGCAAAAAAAAAAAATCTGCTTTCACGATAGTTGAGATGCTTGCTAGCAGTTGGTTCCTTGGAAACTTGTTCCTGATCTGGGATTGTAGTTAAACCACACACTAATCTTGCTGCACAGGTTGTTATGTTGAGGCATAAAGGCTGCTGAACCAGATTCCCAAGCCTTATTTAGAAAAGTCTTAGTTACTCACCGGTTAACGGTGTCTTTTGGAGTCCATGACAGCACCATGGAGAGAGGGGATCCGCCCTTCAGGAACAGGAAACCTACAGATACATAAGGGCGGCACCTCTCCCACGCATCAGTTGGTTTACAGAGCACAAGAGGACCACCAAGGTTAACAGCATAATTTATATACAACGATACTACAGCTAACTATTCACCACGAGCGGACTATACAAAAAAGGAAGAGGTGTACACCCAGAACTTAAGAAGACGGGAGGGTATGAACTGGTGCTGTCATGGACTCCGAAAAACACCGTTTACCGGTGAGTAACTAAGACTTTATCGGTCGTCCATGACAGCACCACGGAGAGAATTACAGAGAGTAAACTGACTAGGGAGGGACTACAGCTTGCAGCACCCTTACACCAAAAGAGAGGTCCGAGGAAGCACCCAGGTTTAATCTATAGTGGTTATAGAAAGTGTTTGGAGAAGACCAAGTAGCAGCCTTACATATTTGGTCAATCGACACCTCTAACCTCTCCGCCCACGAGGCAGCCATAGCTCTGGAATGCGCTCTTAGACCTTCAGGCGCCGGCTTGCCCTTTGAGATGTATGCCAGCGAAATAGCCTCCCTGATCCACCTAGCTAGAGTAGATTTTGATGCTCTATGACCTTTCCTGCTACCCTGATAGGACACGAATAGGGCGTTGCCTATTTTCCAAGGATCAGTCACTGCTAGATACTCCAGGATGCATCTTCTTATGTCTAAAGTGTGTAGTTTCCTTTCCTTATTAGTAGGATTCGGGAGGAAAGATGGAAGAACTATCTCCTGTGTTCTATGGAATCTGGACACTACTTTAGGAAGATATGCTGGATCAGGGGAAAGTATCACTCTATCATCCCTAAGCTGCATGTAAGGGGGAAGCCTGGATAAAACCTAGATTTCGCCTATTCTACGAGCTGACGTTAGGGCCACCAGGAAGGCTACTTTAAGAGACAGATTTTTAATAGAGGCTGAAGAAATTGGCTCAAATGGGGCTTCTGTCATGGCCGAGAGGACTAAGTTTAAGTCCCACAGCATGACTCTATTCTTCACCATTGGCCTAGACCGTTTTGTGGCCTTGATGAATCTGCTGACCCAGTAATTTTCAGAAATGTTGCATCCAAAGAGGGCCCCTAAGGCTGACACCTGTACTTTAAGAGTGTTTGGGGATAACCCCATATCTAACCCCTTTTGCAAGAACTCCAAAATCTGGTCTATTGATGTTGATTGACCCGCTACTACCCCGAGTTTTGAAGAAATCTTTTCCAGATCCTGACATAAATTTGTGGTGATTATTTTTCTGCTCTTCAGCAGAGTGTTAATCAGGCCCGGAGAGAAACCTCTCTGAACTGAAGAAATTATGGGGGATAGAGAACTCTAGCCGTAGACCCATAGCTATTATCCCCAAAATCCAATTGCTACTGGAAATTTCTGACCAGGCCGGGTAGAAGGCAGATAGTCTACTTCCCACCGGGGTGACTAGTCATTGGGGTGGCTTTTTGATCTCACGGGATGGCTCTTGACGTCCCCCACCTCCAAACTTGAATCCAGTGCCTTTTTTCTTTTTATCGTCCCATCTGCCCTGGTCGGCCTTCTGCGAAAGAACCTTTTCCCTGTGAAGGGACGCCTATAAGAAGTGGTCGGTAGACTGGGAAATTTCTTTTTCTCGTCTCCGGCCTTCTCCAGCAGTTCGTCTAAAACCGGACCAAACAGGTATTCTCCTTCGCACGGAATAGAGCAAAGACGGGATCTGGACTGAAGGTCGCCGGGCCAACATTTCAGCCATAGGGCCCTGCGTGCCGCATTTGATAATCCTGCAGCCCTAGCTGCCATCCTTGCAGAATCTGCGGATGCGACCGCGAGAAAAGCAGCGGCATTCTGGATTGTCGGCAGGGATTTTAATATGGATTCCCTAGAGGCTCCATCTTCTAGTTTAGACCCTAGTTGGTCCAGCCAGACCATCATCGATCTGGCTGAGCATGTTGCAGCTACTGCAGGTCTTAGAGCACCAGCCGACATCTCCCAAGTCCCTTTAAGAAACGAATCTGCCTTCTTATCAAGAGGATCTTTTAAAGAAGCCATCTCATCGAAGGGAATAGAGGATTTTTTAGAAGCTTTAGCCACCGCTGCATCTAATTTTGGTGCCTTATCACACGTGTTCACCAAGGGGTCGTCAAAGGGATATCTCCGTTTAAAGGCCGGTGGTAGGGAGCCCTTTTTTTCTGGCTTTTTCCACTCCCTTTTGATAAGGTTTTGAACTTTGTCATTAAGTGGAAATGATTTGCGCTTTCTTGGGTCTAGACCGCCAAACAATAGGTCTTGCGCCGAAAGTTCTTGTTTTTCGTCAAACACCCCCATGGTGGATCTGACTGATTTAATCGTCCTGTCCATCTGGTCTAGCGGGAAGCAGAATTGATTAGAATCCTCTTCTGAAGAGGATGCAGAGGAGACGGAGGCTTCCGAATCACTCTTTCCTAGGGGCAGTAGATGAATCTGAGTCTAGGTACCCTTCTTCTCTTGGAAGGCTCCCTTTGGGACAAGGATTTTAGGGAATCTTTTACTTCTCTCCTGATAATTTCTCTAAGGTTTGAAGTAAAATCGGGAGACTCTTCCGCCACCTATGGGAGCGGAAAAAGGGAATTAGACCTACCGGTAATTCGGTTTCCAGGTAGTCCCTCAGGACAGCACCATGGAGGACGTCCTTCCTTGACCTATAGGGGGACAGGATCATAGAGAGGTTAAGAGGACCCTCCCACCTCCACCCTCCAGTGTTTTTTCAAAGTACCACAGAAGGATGGAAATAAATAGTCTAAACATGCCCTTACAAACATGTCTGTAATAACCATTTAACGGCTTCATCTTAATTCCGAGCCATGGTGACCCAAAGGATGAACGATCTGCCGGTAGATTAATCCCGTACAAGCCTAAAAAGAGAAACATAAGGGAGGGAACTAAGGGTGCTGTCCTGAGGGACTACCTGGAAACCGAATTACCGGTAGGTCTAATTCCCTTTTTCCATTACGTCCCTCAGGACAGCACCATGGAGAATACCAAAGAAACTCTTCCAGGGTGGGTACAGAAGCCCAGGAATCAAAGTCCCATGCAAAAACCAGACTAGATATATAAATGATCTGAAAGATCAGAAAAACCATAGATATCTAAAGAGATCCGCAAAGAAAATCACCGTAGTGAGTGTCTGATATACATCTATAATGGCCAATTTCAGTATGAATGTGGTAAATGAAATAAGCATCAGGAGCAGAGAGTGAGATACACCCATTGTACTCCAATACCAATAATGAACCACAGCAAGTTATTTGTGATAGATACTTATAGACATCACATCCCCAGAATAGGGTTAGAAAACCTTATTGCCCAGCAAAATATGGTGAAAGTCACAGCCACCACACAATGAGGACTGTACCGACCAATAATAAGCTGCATGTGCTTATAACCCAGGACTGTTCCTTCATCGGACCTTCTGGGCTCAGGTTAAGCCTTGGTTACAGACCAGCTTACCGTACTACAAGGAGACCTGCAGGACAGAGGTCCTGGACTGCAGAAAGATCAAACCAATAACAGTTAGTACATGGATAATGGCAGAGCATTGGGATGTACACACATTACTCATTCAGGAGATCACGTCTATTCCAAATCCTTAGATGTCTAACCCCAAGTAAGGGTTATATATTATTGAAACTAAGGAATACGCCATCCGGCAGGTAATATCTCCTGCCATTACCAATGTCGGCTTCTCATTAGAAGCGCTGAAAGAGAAACGTGGATCATCATTCCTGTTTTACTGATCTTAGACACAGGGAGTCTGGACTCTGAATCGATGAAGGTGGTGTTGCTAGTAAAAAATCTTCCGACACTTGAAATTATTCGAAACTGCATTTATACGAGTCACTAGTCCAGACATTATAAGTATGTCAACTTATTTGTCCATATATGCATATTATGCTCATACATATCCCAAGAGGCAATCTTCTCAGGGATCTTTATACACTCAGACTGCCATTGTGGGAGTAACCATATTCCATGGATAGAGAAAAAGTAGGTTTCTTTCTCATCACAGCGAGAGATTATCTACTGTGAGGCAGTGAGACTATGGGGTCTTAACAGTAAGAACCCTGGATACAGTTTCATTTATCTTAGGAGCCGTGACTGCTGTAAGAGCCGTATGAGCTGTATGAGATCCTCTGTCGCACGACACAGTGCTGCTGCTTCACCACAAGGTACAGAAGGCAGTGATGATGTCCCTGGTAAACAAAACGCAACAGACTTATGGGACAAGAATCTGTCTGATTGCCGAATGTGGAGTTTGGGAAGGATTAATAATAATAACAATAATAAACTTTATTTATATAGCGTCAACATAATCCACAGCGCTTTACAGTTTCAAACACAACAGTCATAAGTAACAACCATATAATAATTAAAGCAAAATAAAACGACCCTGCTCGTGAGAGCTCACAATCTACAATGAGGTGGGGAAGATACAAGGTACAAGTGTGTATTAACAATGTTGTATTTACAATGATGGCACAGCCATCTACAAGGGGTGGGGGATAGATGGAGATAGTGAATGGGAAACACACACAAACATAAAATGACTGATTAGGGAACGTGATATGCCACTCTGAACAAATGTGTTTTGAGGGAGCACCTAAAACTATGCAAATTGTAGATGGTCCTAGTATCTTAGGGCAAAGCATTCCAAGGAGGAAGGAATCCTTCCTTTCAACTCGTGTGATTTTTCCGCTCCCAGGACAGTAGTATGTCCTTTTATAGGATTATAGGATGTACCAAAATGACGTATGTCATCTTTTAAAGCTAATTATGTAATAGACTTCCCTTTAGCACTCAAGGTAGAACCTACCTGAGAGATCTGTTCCAAACAGAAGAAATGCAAATTTTACTAAGCCAATTCAAGCATATCTGTTTGCTTGACTAAGCCCAGTTGTAAAGAATGAAGTAACAAAAGCTGGATCTGGGTCCAAAACATAAGGACTCTATATCCAGAGTTGAGGCCCAAGACAAAAATGTGAAGTGGTAGGCCCATGATACAATGTGCGGCCACACAAGGCACCAGACAGAAGGTCTAACCCAGTGGTTCACCGCCAGAGGCGGAAAAATCACCACGCCCGACACACTAATGATACCCCCTGAGGCACAGGGCACCGAAACCCTATGATGCAATATGATGCATATAGGAACTATGAAGCAATATAATGCAATATGATGTCTAAAGGCACTATAAGTAATCTGATTCAATACGATGCAATATGATGCAAAGTCACTATGAAGCGCTATGATGCATATAGCAACTATGAAGAAATATGATGCACAAAGGCAATCTGAAGCACTATGATGCATACAGGAACAATGAAGCAATATGATGCATAGAGGAATAATGAAGCAGCATGATGCATGAAGTAACTATGAAGCGCTATGGTGCATATAGGAACAATGAAGCACTATGATGCATATAGGAACTATGAAGCAATATGATGCAATATGATGCATGAAGTAACTATGAAGCACTATGGTGCATATAGGAACAATGAAGCACTATGATGCATATAGGAACTATGAAGCAATATGCTGTAATATAATGCACAAAGTCACTATGAAGCGCTATGATGCATATAGGAACCATGAAGCAATATGCTGTAATCTAATGCACAAAGGCAATATGAAGCGCTATGATGCGTATAGGAACCATGAAGCAATATGCTGTAATATAATGCACAGAGGCAATATGAAGCGCTATGATGCGTATAGGAACCATGAAGCAATATGCTGTAATATCCCATAGAATGTAAGTCCGCAAGGACAGGGTCCTCTCCCCTCTGTACCAGTCTGTCACTGTAAACCTGTTTACTGTAAACGATATTTATAACTCTGTATGTAACCCCTTTCTCATGTACAGCACCATGGAATTAACCCCTTCATGACCCAGCCTATTTTGGCCTTAATGACCTTGCCATTTTTTGCAATTCTGACCAGTGTCCCTTTATGAGGTAATAACTCAGGAACGCTTCAACGGATCCTAGCGATTCTGAGATTGTTTTTTCGTGACATATTGGGCTTCATGTTAGTGGTAAATTTAGGTCGATAATTTCTGAGTTTATTTGTGAAAAAAACGGAAATTTGGCGAAAATTTTGAAAATTTTGCAATTTTCACATTTTGAATTTGTATTCTGTTAAACCAGAGAGTTATGTGACACAAAATAGTTAATAAATAACATTTCCCACATGTCTACTTTACATCAGCACAATTTTGGAAATACATTTTTTTTTTGCTAGGAAGTTATAAGGGTTAAAATTTGACCAGTGATTTCTCATTTTTACAACAAAATTTACAAAACCATTTTTTTTAGGGACCACCTCACATTTGAAGTCAGTTTGAGGGTTCTATATGGCTGAAAATACCCAAAAGTGACACCATTCTAAAAACTGCACCCCTCAAGGTGCTCAAAACCACATTCAAGAAGTTTATTAACCCTTCAGGTGTTTCACAGCAGCAGAAGCAACATGGAAGGAAAAAATGAACATTTAACTTTTTAGTCACAAAAATGATCTTTTAGCAACAATTTTTTTATTTTCCCAGCGGTAAAAGGAGAAACTGGACCACGGACGTTGTTGTCCAATTTGTCCTGAGTACGCTGATACCTCATATGTGGGGGTAAACCACTGTTTGGGCGCACGGCAGGGCTCGGAAGGGAAGGAGCGCCATTTGACTTTTTGAATGAAAAATTGGCTCCAATCTTTAGCGGACACCATGTCACGTTTGGAGAGCCCCCGTGTGCCTAAACATTGGAGCTCCCCCACAAGTGACCCCATTTTGGAAACTAGACCCCCCAAGGAACTTATCTAGAAGCATAGTGAGCACTTTAAACCCCCAGGTGCTTCACAAATTGATCCGTAAAAATGAAAAAGTACTTTTTTTTCACAAAAAAATTATTTTTGCCTCAATTTTTTCATTTTCACATGGGCAACAGGATAAAATGGATCCTAAATTTTGTTGGGCAATTTCTCCTGAGTACACCAATACCTCACATGTGGGGGTAAACCACTGTTTGGGCACATGGTAAGGCTCGGAAGGGAAGGAGCGCCATTTGACTTTTTGAATGAAAAATTATCTCCATCGTTAGCGGACACCATGTCGCGTTTGGAAAGCCCCTGTGTGCCTAAACATTGGAGCTCCTCCACAAGTGACCCCATTTTGGAAACTAGACCCCCCAAGGAACTCATCTAGAGGCATAGTGAGCACTTTAAACCCCCAGGTGCTTCACAAATTGATCCGCAAAAATGAAAAAGTACTTTTTTTTTCACACAAAATTTCTTTTAGCCTCAATTCTTTCATTTTCACATGGGCAACAGGATAAAATGGATCCTAAAATTTGTTGGGCAATTTCTCCTGAGTATGCCGATACCTCATATGTGGGAGTAAACCACTGTTTGGGTGCACGGCAAGGCTCGGAAGGGGAGGCGTGCCATTTGACTTTTTGAATGGAAAATTAGCTCCAATCGTTAGCGGACACCATGTCGCGTTTGGAGAGCCCCTGTGTGCCTAAACATTGGAGCTCCCCTACAAGTGACCCCATTTTGGAAACTAGACCCCCCAAGGAACTTATCTAGATGCATAGTGAGCACTTATAACCCCCAGGTGCTTCACAGAAGTTTATAACGCAGAGCCGTGAAAATAAAAAAATAATTTTTCTTTCCTCAAAAATGATTTTTAGCCCAGAATTTTTTATTTTCCCAAGGGTAATAGGAGAAATTGGATCCCAAATGTTGTTGTCCAGTTTGTCCTGAGTACGATGATACCCCATATGTGGGGGTAAACCACTGTTTGGGCGCACGGCAGGGCTCGGAAGGGAAGGCACGCCATTTGGCTTTTTGAATGGAAAATTAGCTCCAATCATTAGCGGACACCATGTCGCGTTTGGAGAGCCCCTGTGTGCCTAAACATTGGAGCTCCCGCACAAGTGACCCCATTTTGGAAACTAGACCTCCCAAGGAACTAATCTAGATGTGTGGTGAGCACTTTGAACCCCCAAGTGCTTCACAGAAGTTTATAACGCAGAGCCGTGAAAATAAAAAATGTGTTTCCTTTCCTCAAAAATATTTTTTTAGCCCAGAATTTTTTTATTTTTGCAAGAGTAACAGGAGAAATTGGACCCCAAAAGTTGTTGTCCAGTTTCTCCTGAGTACGCTGATACCCCATATGTGGGGGTAAACCACTGTTTTGGCACACGTCGGGGTTCGGAAGGGAAGTAGTGACGTTTTGAAATGCAGACTTTGATGGAATGCTCTGCGGGCATCAGGTTGCGTTTGCAGAGCCCCTGATGTGCCTAAACAGTAGGAACTCCCTACAAGTGACTCCATTTTGGAAACTAGACCCCCAAGGGAACTTATCTAGATGTGTGGTGAGCACTTTGAACCCCCAAGTGCTTCACAGAAGTTTATAACGCAGAGCCGTGAAAATAAAAAATGTGTTTCCTTTCCTCAAAAATATTTTTTTAGCCCAGAATTTTTTTATTTTTGCAAGAGTAACAGGAGAAATTGGACCCCAAAAGTTGTTGTCCAGTTTCTCCTGAGTACGCTGATACCCCATATGTGGGGGTAAACCACTGTTTTGGCACACGTCGGGGTTCGGAAGGGAAGTAGTGACGTTTTGAAATGCAGACTTTGATGGAATGCTCTGCGGGCATCAGGTTGCGTTTGCAGAGCCCCTGATGTGCCTAAACAGTAGGAACTCCCTACAGGTGACTCCATTTTGGAAACTAGACCCCCAAGGGAACTTATCTAGATGTGTGGTGAGCACTTTGAACCCCCAAGTGCTTCACAGAAGTTTACAACGCAGAGCCGTGAAAATAAAAAATCATTTTTCTTTCCTCAAAAAAGATGTTTTAGCAAGCAATTTTTTATTTTCACAAGGGTAACAGGAGAATTTGGACCCCAATATTTGTTGCCCAGTTTGTTGTGAGTACGCTCATACCCCATATGTGGGGGTAAACCACTGTTTGGGCGCACGTCAGGGCTCGGAAGGGAAGTAGTGACATTTGAAATGCAGACTTTGATGGAATGGTCTGCGGGCGTCACATTGCATTTGCAGAGCCCCTGATGTGCCTAAACAGTAGAAACCCCCCACAAGTGACCCCATTTTGGAAACTAGACCCCCCAAGGAACTTATCTAGATGTGTGGTGAGCACGTTCAACCCCCAAGTGCTTCACAGAAGTTTACAACGCAGAGCCGTGAAAATAAAAAATCATTTTTCTTTCCTCAAAAAAGATGTTTTAGCAAGCAATTTTTTATTTTCACAAGGGTAACAGGAGAATTTGGACCCCAATATTTGTTGCCCAGTTTGTTGTGAGTACGCTGATACCCCATATGTGGGGGTAAACCACTGTTTGGGCGCACGTCAGGGCTCGGAAGGGAAGTAGTGACATTTGAAATGCAGACTTTGATGGAATGGTCTGCGGGCGTCACATTGCATTTGCAGAGCCCCTGATGTGCCTAAACAGTAGAAACACCCCACAAGTGACCCCATTTTGGAAACTAGACCCCCGAAGGAACTTAACTAGATGTGTGGTGAGCACTTTCAACCCCCAAGTGCTTCACAGAAGTTTATAACGCAGAGCCGTGAAAATAAAAAATAATTGTTCTTTCCTCAAAAATTATGTTTTAGCAAGTAATTTTTTATTTTTGCAAGGGTAACAGGAGAAATTGGACCCCAACAGTTGTTGCCCAGTTTGTCCTGAGTACGCTGGTACCCCAAATGTGGGGGTAAACCACTGTTTGGGCGCACGTCGGGGCTTGGAAGGGCGGGAGCAACATTTGACTTTTTGAACGCAAGATTGGCTGGAATCAATGGTGGCGCCATGTTGCGTTTGGAGACCCCTGATGTGCCTAAACAGTGGAAACCCCTCAATTCTAACTTCAACACTAACCCCAACACACCCCTAATCCTAATCCCAACTGTAGCCATAACCCTAATCACAACCCTAACCCCAACACACCCCTAACCACAACCCTAACCGCAACACACCCGTAACCCTAATTCCAACCCTAATCCTAACCCTAATCCCAACCGTAACCCTAATCCCAACCCTAACCACAACTGTAACCCCAACACACCCCTAACCCTATCCGTAACCCTAACCACAAGCCTAATCTTAACCCTATTTCAAACCCTAGCCCTAATTCCAACCCTAACTCTAATTCCAACCCTAACCCTAAGGCTATGTGCCCACGTTGCGGATTCGTGTGAGATTTTTCCGCACGATTTTTGAAAAATCTGCAGGTAAAAGGCACTGCGTTTTACCTGCGGATTTACAGCAGATTTCCAGTGTTGTTTTGTGCGGATTTCACCTGCGGATTCCTATTGAGGAACAGGTGTAAAACGCTGCGGAATCCGCACAAAGAATTGACATGCTGCGGAAAATACAACGCAGCGTTTCTGCACGGAATTTTTCGCACCATGGGCACAGCGGATTTGGTTTTCCTTAGGTGTACATGGTACTGTAAACTTGATGGAAAACTGCTTCGAATTCGCAGCGGCCAATCCGCTACGGATCCGCGGCCAATCCGCTGCGGATCCGCGGCCAATCCGCTACCGATCCGCTGCGGATCCGCGGCCAATCCGCTGCGGATCCGCGGCCGATCCGCTCTGTGTGCACATGCCATAACCCTACCCCTAACCCTACCCGTAACCCTAACCCTACCCCTAGTTCTAACCCTAGTTCTAACCCTAACCCTAGTGGGAAAAAAAAAAAAAAAAATTCTTTATTTTATTATTGTCCCTATGGGGGTGATAAAGGGGGGGGGGGGGTTATTTATTATTTTTTTTATTTTGATCGCTGTGATAGAACCTACCACAGCGATCAAAATGTACCTGTAAGGAATCTGCCGACTGGCAGATTCGGCGGGCGCACTGAGCATGCGCCCGCCATTTTCCAAGATGGCGGCGCCCAGCGAGGAGACGGCCGGACACCGGGAGGATCGGTAAGTATGAAGGGGTGGTGGGGGGGGTGGATCGGAGCACAGGGGGGGTGATCGGAGCACAGGGGGGGGATCCTGAGCAAGGAGGGAGCGGACAGCAGGACGGGGGAGCCGGCAGGCGGACGGAGGGGACCGGAGGACTAACGGAGGGCTGGGGGGGCGATCGGTGGGTGTGGGGGGGGTGACTTCAGGTTTTCCAGCCATGGCCGATGATATTGCAGCATCGGCCATGGCTGGATTGTAATATTTCACCAGTTTTTTAGGTGAAATATTACAAATCGCTCTGATTGGCAGTTTCACTTTCAACAGCCAATCAGAGCGATCGTAGCCACGGGGGGGTGAAGCCACCCCCCCTGGGCTGAAGCACCACTCCCCCTGTCTCTGCAGATCGGGTAAAATGGGAGTTAACCCCTTCACCCGATCTGCAGGGACGCGATCCCTCCATGACGCATACGCTGCGTCATAGGTCGCTTTGGCACCGACTTTCATGACGCAGCGTATGCGTCAAAGGTCGCTAAGGGGTTAATGGTGCTATATAAATAAATAATAATATAATGCACAGAGGCAATATGAAGCGCTATGATGCGTATAGGAACCATGAAGCAATATGCTGTAATATAATGCACAGAGGCAATATGAAGCGCTATGATGCGTATAGGAACCATGAAGCAATATGCTGTAATATAATGCACAGAGGCAATATGAAGCGCTATGATGCGTATAGGAACCATGAAGCAATATGCTGTAATATAATGCACAAAGGCAATATGAAGCGTTATGATGCGTATAGGAACCATGAAGCAATATGCTGTAATATAATGCACAAAGGCAATATGAAGCACTATGATGCATATAGGAACCATGAAGCAATATGCTGTAATCTAATGCACAAAGGCAATATGAAGCGCTATGATGCGTATAGGAACCATGAAGCAATATGCTGTAATATAATGCACAGAGGCAATATGAAGCGCTATGATGCGTGTAGGAACCATAAAGCAATATGCTGTGATATAATGTACAGAGGCAATATGAAGCGCTATGATGCGTACAGGAACCATGAAGCAATATGCTGTAATATAATGCACAGAGGCAATATGAAGTGCTATGATGCGTATAGGAACCATGAAGCAATATGCTGTAATATAATGCAGAGGCAATATGAAGCGCTATGATGCGTATAGGAACCATGAAGCAATATGATACACAATGGCAATATGAGCACTATGATGCATATAGGAACCGTGATGCAATATGATGCAGAAAGGCAATATGAAGCACTCTGATGCATAAAGGAACCATGAAGCAATATGATGCACAAAGTAACTATGAAGCGCTATGATGCATATAGGAACTATAAAGCAATATGATGCACAAAGTCCCTATGAAACAGTATGATGCCGTATGAAGCCACAGAGGCACTCAATATGTTGCATAGATGTACTATGATGCAGTATCATGCACAGAGACACTCCATATGATGCATAAAAGCAGTATGATGCAGTATTATGCACGGAGGCACTCGATATGATGCCTAGAAGCAGTATGATGCAAAGAGATGCACAGAGAGACTAGGCCATGCTTGAAGGTGCCAAACAAGAGACCAGACTTAAGGCCCCGTCTCACATAGCGATTTACCAACGATCACGACCAGCGATACGACCTGGCCGTGATCGTTGGTAAGTCGTTGTGTGGTCGCTGGGGAGCTGTCACACAGACAGCTCTCTCCAGCGACCAACGATCAGGGGAACGACTTCGGCATCGTTGAAACTGTCTTCAACGATGCCGAAGTCCCCCTGCAGCACCCGGGTAACCAGGGTAAACATCGGGTTACTAAGCGCAGGGCCGCGCTTAGTAACCCGATGTTTACCCTGGTTACCAAAAAAAACAAACAGTACATACTCACCATCTGATGTCCGTCAGGTCCCTTGCCGTCTACTTTCTGCTCTGACTGAACCGCCGTACAGTGAGAGCAGAGCGCAGCGGTGACGTCACTGCTGTGATCTGCTCTCACTGTACGGCGGCACTCAGAGCAGGAAGCAGACGGCAAGGGACCTGACGGACATCAGATGGTGAGTATGTAGTGTTTGGTTTTTTTTACATTTACGCTGGTAACCAGGGTGTAAACATCGGGTTACTAAGCGCGGCCCTGCGCTTAGTAACCCGATGTTTACCCTGGTTACCAGTGAAGACATCGCTGGATCGGTGTCACACACACCGATTCAGCGATGTCAGCGGGACCTGAACGACCAAAAAAAGGTCCAGGCCATTCCGACACGACCAGCGATCTCACAGCAGGGGCCTGATCGCTGGTACGTGTCACACATAGCGAGATCGCTACTGAGGTCGCTGTTGCGTCACAAAACTAGTGACTCAGCAGCGATCTCGCTAGCGATCTCGCTATGTGAGACGGGGCCTTTACACTTTTAAACAAAAGAGCAATCTATCAGAGTTCCAGATAAATCTCCACTCTGAACAGTACATCTCATTTGTCAGACTGACTCCACCTGAAGGAGCTAATTAAAGGGAACCTGTCACGTTTTTGGAAGATGGGATAAAAATAGCGTTAAATAGGGGCAGAGGTGGGCATTACATTAGTGTGTTTGTTATGCGTTTATTACCCACCTAAGTTGCCGAAATACCTTTGCAAAGTCTCCGTTTTCGCCTGTCAATCAGGCTGGTCTGGTCAAAAGGGCGTCTTGTCTTCCCCCAGATTTTGCGTAGTATTCCGTTGGTGGCGTAGTGGTGTGCGCATGCCCAAGGTCCCGAATCCTCTGCCAGGGGATTTAAAAAAGCGCGCTGTTCGTGATTTCATTGGTGATCGGTGGGCGCGGCCATCTTCCTTTGGCCGCGCGTGCGCAGAAGCGGCGCTCTGCTGGCCGCGGCTTCAGGAAAATGGCTGCGGGATGCCGCGCGTGCGCAGATGGATATCGCGGCGGCCATTTAACGCTATTTTTATCCCATCTTCCAAAAACGTGGTGACAGGTTCCCTTTAATGAGCCGCAGCTGGAGGGCAGTCTTCATGGAGACAATGTGCTGAATTAACACCTTGTGTTCTCCTATGGACGGAGTAGTTAAGTTGCAAAGAAAAGTGAAACACTTGTTTATTGAACAAGAAAATGGAAAGCATGCTTCCAAAAAAAATCACTCTGAAGCCCAATCATAAGGCTCTGTGCAGACAAGACCTGCAACTAACTGAAGTCCAGTCATAAGATGTAGACTGAACATATGGCCCTACCATAGCCTAGAGGTCCAAGGCCTAGCTGCAAATGGGTTCCAGGTACAGCTTTGGCACAAAGGCATGAGACTAGAGTCAGCCCAGAGGGAGGCCCAGGCCCTTAATGCAACATTTAAACCATGCACTCACCTGTGCTGGCTCCATACCTGCTAGAAGACAGGGAGCTGGTAACGCCGAGAGCCTACCGTGGAAGGAAGCGGCGTCCCGTCAGGAATGCCGCATTACTGTCAATGATTTCTTCACCTGTGCCCCCTTCTGTGTTCCATCGTGGAACGCACGCCAATCCTGTGTGCCGGCACTCCTCTCTGACATCACCGGAAGCACAACGGCCTTCACCACGCGACTTTCGGACGTAGTGGTGCTTTGCCGGTCGGCGTCCGAGCCGAGAGCCCCCCACCGGGAGGAAGCGGCTCTACCCACCAGGAGCCCGTCCGCTCGATTGGTCTCTGGGGCTGAGGGACTCCCCACCGGGGAGTTTCCACCCTGGGCTACTTGACAGGGGGAAGGATTGGATGTGCCGCACGATCCCCCTAAGCCCATTGCACAGGCTGTTGGCTGAGGATCCACTCAAAGAGGAGTCTATCTTCGCTCTAGGAGCAACCTCTCATACAACTGTCCCCTGTAAGGACAGGAAAAACACTGGAGGGTGGAGGGTCCTTTTAACCTCTCTATGATTCTGTCCCCCTATAGGTCAAGGAAGGACATCCTCCATGGTGCTGTCCTGAGGGACGTAATGGAAAAAACCTTATGTAATAATAACTAGTACTACCACTATACAATGTATATATATTTCCTTTACTCCCTACCATCTGTCGTACACACGACTGACATAGTCTTTTAGGGTAGGCATCTGGCAAAGGGCAACCACATAGTGCACACTCCTTATTCTTTACTTTAACTTTACCAGCGCACTTTTTCCCCTAAGGAAAAAAACATAGGAAAAGACTGCATCAGGGCACGTTCACAAAGATCTCTTACCCAGACAGTAGCGGTAGGTACTGGATTACTGGGGGAGTGAACCGGATCTTTCAGTCTAGATGAAGTCCTGCGACTGGGCTGATCACTGCGTCCGAGGTCTTCGGCTGGGGGTTTACATGTGACCTCTCCGAGGCTATCCTGCTCCTCCAGCAGACCGACGGGAGCTTCTGGCTCATCCATTGCTGCAGATGGGCTCACAAGCAGCCCTGCAGCATTCTGTGCAGCTTTATATAAGACTTCCCCCGGATCCGGATTGTCAGCAGGTGCGTGACCAGGGGTTCCACCCCGTTCCAGCGCAGGTCACCGCCACTCCCCCCCGCCGCCATCCCTGCAGCACAGCGGCGTCTGCAGCAGAAGCTGGCTGGCGTCCGACTGCCGGTCCCAGCCCCGCCCCCTGCCGAGTCACTTCCGGTATCGGAAAGAGCGCACAGGGAGGCTGAGGCACGGCACCAACGGGACGCCAGAGCCGCAGAGGCTCCAGGAAGACTGCACGGACCGGGGGAATACTCAACTCCATTGCTGGCACTTGGAGACGGACATCCTCCAGACTCCGCTCACTGCCGTGGAGCCCTACCCGGACCCACCGTGGCGCTTCCAGGGACCCACACTGACCGAGGTAGGAGACCCCCTCGCTACCTGAGTCGGACAACCGGCCTGGGTATTCCAGATGAAATATGGATATATCTGTAGGGCATCCTGTCCTCCAGGAACAGGAAACCAACTGATGCATGGGAGAGGTACCGCTCTTATGTATCTGTAGGTTTCCTGTTCCTAAAGGGCGGATCCCCTCTTTCCGTGGTGCCAACATAGACGACCGATAAAGCTTCTGCTTTCCTATCTAATGGGTCCTTTAACAAACCTGCAAAGGTGAATGTAGTATTTTAAGACACTTTAAAGACTGCAGCATCTACTTTAGGAACTTAATCCCAGATCTTATCCTAGGATAACTCATCTGATTATAACCCCCTCGTTCCCAATCTTCAACTTCCTTTTCAGGTTCAGAGTCTTATGTGGTTCCTTATCCCCTCTAATGACATTTTAATCTCATCCTTGATCATGTCTTTCATTCCTTCCATAAGTAGGGGGATTCTTCAGCAAGAGTTCAAATACAACTTTTGACATTTTTTACTGTATGCAGCTGACAATTTTTACATTTATTTAAAACTTTTGCATTCCTAGGCCTGTCCTATAATACATAAGTAAAAATAAAGGCATTAGGATAGTTTGTGCAGGGGAACCCAAGGACTCACCCTACCGGACACATGAACTACAAAGGCCAACAGTACAACTTCTTCCATAGTCGCTCCTGGCTAATTGCAGTCACCCATTTTGGAATGTTTCTGCAGTTGGGATGAGTTGCCATGACTAGATGGATTTATATTCTTTGCCGAGATGTTATCACATGGACTCCGAAAGAGATCTTTCCACATCCTTTTACAGCCTTCAGAGGCTGCAGTGAGTACCACCATGCCATGCTGTCCCCTCCAGAATGCCACCAGGTATATATTCCTCCCCAAAGGAGACATTGCCATTCCAGGCTTAAACTCCTTTCTCCAGTGATGCTGTACCGTTTCCACCCATAGAAAAACTGTGCCATATCAGGCTGTGTGCCTCTCACCAGAAATTAAATCGCGGCTGCACGGAACCACATCACACATAAGGCAAGTCTTCCCATCCCTCCGACAAACACTGAGGAACTTTATCTCAAGGAAAGGAAACAACTAAAAAGGGGAGGCTCTGCCTTTTAATGCTGTAGGTTTCCTGGACTTACAACATAGCTATAAGGGTCCTGACTACGTAAAGATAAAATGTAACCTTTAATAATAACCTTTAAAAATGAATCCGGACCATCCACATTTGTGACACAATAGCATACTCCTGTCCATGGTGGATTCGATATGGGACAATGAGATGCGGTGAGACCAAACCATTTTTTATTGAGCACGAGCACTTTGCTTTCTGGTATTGTGTCACAAATGTGGATGGTCCAGATTCACTTTTAAAGGTTGTTATTATTAAAGGTTACATTTTATCTTTATGTAGTCAGTACCCTTATAGCTATGTTGTCTGTATACCATGAGGGTCATTTACCAGTGTTGAAAGCAAGTCACTGAGGCCGATTGTTTCCTGGACTTAGTAGTAAGGCCATGTGCACACGTTCAGTATTTTTCGTGTTTTTTTCGCGTTTTTTCGCTATAAAAACGTGATAAAAACGCAAAAAAAACGCTTACATATGCCTCCTTTTATTTTAAGTGTATTCCGCATTTTTTGTGCAAATGTTGCCTTTTTTTCCGCGAAAAAATCGCATCGCGGAAAAAAAAGCAACATGTTCATTAAAATGCGGAATTGGAGGGGATTCCGCACACCTAGGGGTCCATTGATCTGCTTACTTCCCGCACGGGGCTGTGCCCACGATGCGGGAAGTAAGCAGATTATGTGCGGTTGGTACCCAGGGTGGAGGAGAGGAGACTCTCCTCCACGGACTGGGCACCATATAAGTGGTAAAAAAATAAGAATTAAAATAAAAAACAGTCCTATACTCACCCTCGATGTCTTCCCGCCTCCACTGCACGCTGCCGTTCTGTTCCTGTAGCTGGTGTGCGGCGAAAGACCTGCCGATGACGTCACTGTCCTGTGATTGGTCGTGAGCGGTCATGTGACCGCTCACGTGACCGTGACGTCACGGAAGGTCCTGTGCGCACAGACCAGCTATAGGAAGAGGAGCCGGACGCCGCTGAGATGTCTGGGTGAGTATAAGCATTTTTTTATTTTTTTTATTATTTTTAAGCATTCTATCTTTTACTATAGATGCGGCATAAGCAGCATCTATAGTAAAAAGTTGGTCACACTTGTCAAACAGTATGTTTGACAAGTGTGACCAACCTGTCAGTCAGTTTTCCAAGCGATGCTACAGATCGCTTGGAAAACTTTAGCATTCTGCAAGCTAATTACGCTTGCAGAATGCTAAAAAAACGCGAAAAAAACGGAAAAAAAACGCAAAAAAAAATATGCGGATTTCTTGCAGAAAATTTCCGGTTTTCTTCAGGAAATTTCTGCAAGAAATCCGCAACGTGTGCACATACCCTAACTCCTCTCTCCATGGCACTGTTGTATGGAAGGAGGGGAGGAAACACACTACATAATATAAACTGAAGGTTGAGAGGTTCTCTGATCCTTTCCTGCTAATATGGCGATTACTCTTCCCCCACCAGAGATTATGCTGAATCTAGACATGCATGAAACACCATGCAGGCAGCATGTCATGAGTTCAGAGGTTATTTTGACTTAACCTTTTATGAAAGGTGAATCTAGATATTACACTACAACTTAGACCAGTTTTATGGATCTATGGTACTTTCCTCAAAATTCTTTAAGAAAAGTCTTCATGAACGCTTTAACATTGACCATAGTATATACTGAATGCAGTGTATGAGCACCATATTAATCCCTTAACGACCGCCGATACGCCTTTTAACGGCGGCCGCTAAGGGTACTTAAACCACAGCGCCGTTAATTAACGGCGCTGTGGAAAAAGTGAATAGCGCCCCCCCAGAGTCGGATTTTCTCTGGGGTCTCGGTTGCCGAGACCCCAGAGAACATGATTCGGGGGGGTTTTACCGACCCCCGAGTTGCGATCGCCGGTAATTAACCGTTTACCGGCGGTCGCAACAAAAAAAAAAAAAAAAAAACGCGATTTGCCATTTAATTTCTCTGTCCTCCGATGTGATCGCACATCGGAGGACAGAGAAATAGGGTCCCCGATGGCCCCCAATACTCACCTATCTCCCCCGGTGCTCCTCGTGGCTCCCGATGGGCGCCGCCATCTTTTTTCCGGGGAAAAAATGGCGGGCGCATGCGCAGTGCGCCCGGCACCCGGAAGATCTTTGGGGTCTCGGCTGCCGGGGGTAGCCGAGACCCCAAAGAACATGATCGGGGTCAGTTTTCACCGACCCCTGTTTTGCGATCGCCGGTAATTAACTGTTTACCGGCGACCGCAAAAAAAACCCGCGATCTGTAATTCTCTGTCCTCTGATGTGATCGCACATCAGAGGACAGAGAAATAGGGGGATTCGGGGACCCTATCATACTCACCCGGTGTCCCTGGGTCCTCCTGCCGGCCGGCTTCTTCCTCGGGAAAGAAAATGGCGGGCGCATGCGCAGTGCGCCCGCCATCTGCCGGCCGGCAGGAGAGACGAGTTGGGGCTAAAATTAGGGTTAGGGCTAGGGTTGGGGCTAAATTTAGGGTTAGGCTACTTTCACACTAGCGTTTTTTGGCTTCCGTTGCAATGCGTCGTTGGAGAAAAAACGCATCCTGCAAAAGTGCTTGCAGGATGCGTTTTTTCTCCATTGACTTGCATTAGCGACACATTGCGACGGATTGCCACACGTCGCATCCGTCGTGTGACGGATGCGTCGTGCTTTGGCGGACCGTCGGCACAAAAAAACGCTACATGTAACTTTTTGTGCGACGTATCCGCCATTTCCGACCGCGCATGCGCGGCCGGAACTCCGCCCCCGCCTCCCCGTACCTCACAATGGGGCAGCGGATGCGTTGAAAAAAAAGCATCCGCTCCACCCGTTGTGCGGCGCTTACAACGCTAGCGTCGGTACGTCGGCCCGACACACTGCGATGGGCAGAGTACGACGCTAGTGTGAAAGTAGCCTTAGGTTTCTTTCACACTTGCGTCGGTACGGGGCGGTCGCAATGCGTCAGCCCGACGTACCGACGCACGTTGTGAAAATTGTGCACAACGTGGGCAGTGGATGCAGTTTTACAACGCATCCGATGCCCAGTCTATGTCCTGGGGAGGAGGGGGCAGAGTTACGGCCACGCATGCGTGGAAATGGCGGACGCGACGTACAATAAAAAGGTTACATTGAACTTTTGTGACGACGGTCCGCCAAAACACAACGGATCCAGTGCACGATGGACGCGACGTGTGGCCATCCGTCGGTAATACAAGTCTATGGGCAAAAAAGGCATCCTGTGGGCTCATTTGCAGGATCCGTTTTTTGTCCAAAACGACGGATTGTGACGGATGCCACACGACGCAAGTGTGAAAGTAGCCTTAGGGTTGGGGATAAAGTTAGGGCTAGGGTTAGGGTTAAATTTAGGGTTAGGATTGGGGCTAAAGTTATGGTTAGGGTTGGGGCTAAAATTAGGGTTAGGGTTGGGGCTAAAGTTATGGTTAGGGCTAAAGTTAGGGTTAGTTGGGATTAGGGTTTGGATTAGGGTTGGTATTAGGGTTACGGTTGGGATTAGGGTTACGTTTGGGGATTAGGGTTGGGATTAGGGGTGTATTGGGATTAGGGTTAGGTTTGAGGTTAGGGTTGAGATTAGGGTTAGGGGTGTGTTGGATTTAGGGTTTTGATTAGGGCTGTTTTGGGGTTAGGGTTGTGATTAGGATTATGGATCGGGTTGAGATTAGGGTTAGGGGTGTGTTGGGAGTTAGGGTTGGAGTTAGAATTGGGGGGTTTCCACTGTTTAGGTACATCAGGGGGTCTCCAAACACGACAGCCAATTTTGCGCTAAAAAAGTAAAATGGTGCTCCCTCCCTTCTGAGCTCTGCCGTGCGCCCAAACAGTGGTTTACCCCCACATATGGGGCATCAGCGTACTCGGGATAAATTGGACAACAACTTTTGGGGTCCAATTTCTCCTGTTACCCTTGTGAAAATAAAAACTTGGGGGCTAAAAATCTTTTTTGTGGGAAAAAAATATAGTTCTTACCGATAACGGTATTTCTCTGAGCCCATGACGGCACCACGGAGAGAGGGGATCCGCCCACCAAGGACAGGAAACCTACAGATAAAAAGGCGGTACCACTCTCCTGCATCAGTTGTTCACTAGAGAACGATGGGAGACTATGGAACAGCTTATTAGTTTCAACATTACTTTATATTAACTTAATTGAGATACCGTGTGGCCTATCATAAAATAAAACTATCAAAAAATAAACTATGGCACTATATTAACGTGCACACCCATAAGTGAAGGGAGGGAATGTACGGGTGCCGTCATAGGCTCAGAGAAATACCGTTATCGGTAAGAACTATATTTTTCTCTGTCGCCCATGACGGCACCACGGAGAGATTTCATAGATTGTACATTCAGGGAGGGACCACCGCTTCCAGAACCCTTTTACCGAAAGTAAGGTCAGAAGAGGAAATAAGGTCCAGTCTATAGTGTCTATAGAATGTGGAAGGTGATGACCAAGTAGCAGCTCTACATATCTGATCGATAGAGGTTCCGGCCTTCTCCGCCCAAGAAGCCGCCACTGCCCTCTTGAGTGAGCCTTGACTTCCCCTGGGACGGACACTCCACTTGACGAATATGACAAGCTGATAGCGTCCGTGATCCATCTTGCCAAGGTGGATTTGGAGGCTTTTTTCCCCTTCCGGGGACCCTGAAAGCATACAAAAAGAGAGGCATCTCTCTCTAGTGGCTTCTAAATATTGCATGAGACATCTCCTTACGTCTAGCGTATGTAATGTTTCCTCCTCTTTATTTTTAGGGTTAGGACAGAAGGAGGGAAGAGAGATCTCGAGTTCTAAGGAACCGGGAAGCCACTTTCGGGAGGTACGCATGATCTATCTTGAGAATAACTCTATCCTCTAAAACCTGAGTGTATGGAGGGTTAGCAGATAAAGCTTGTATGTCGCTAATTCTACGAGCGGATGTGAGGGCAACCAGCAGGGAAGTTTTGAGGGATAGGATTTTTAACGGGACACCCTCCAAGGGTTCGAAGGGAGGTTTAGTCAGGGCTTTAACCCCTTCCCGACCTTTGACGCATACGCTGCGTCATGAAAGTCGGTGCCAATCCGACCTGTGACGCAGCATATGAGTCATGGAGGGATCGCGCTCCTGCAGATCGGGTGAAAGGGTTAACTCCAATTTCACCCGATCTGCAGGAACAGGGGGAGTGGTGCTTCAGCCCAGGGGGGGTGGCTTCACCCCCTCGTGGCTACGATCGCTCAGATTGGCTGTTGAAAGTGAAACTGCCAATCAGAGCGATTTGTAATATTTCACCCAAAAAAACGGTGAAATATTACAATCCAGCCATGGCCGATGCTGCAATATCATCGGCCATGGCTGGAAAACCTAATCTGTCCCCCCCCCACACCCACCGATCTCCTCCCCAGTGCTCCGTCCCCCTAAGTCGTCCTGTCCGCTCCTCCGTCCTCCTGTCCGATCCCCCCGTGCTCCGGTCCCCCCCCCCCCCCCGTGATCCGATCACCCCCCTTCATACTTACCGGGCATCCCGGTGTCCGTCCGGCTTCTCCATGGGCGCCGCCATCTTCCAAAATGGCGGGCGCATGCGCACTGCGCCCGCCGAATCTGCCGGCTGGCAGATTCGTTTCAGATGTATTTTGATCACTGCGATATAGCCTATCACAGTGATCAAAATAAAAAAAATAGTAAATGACACCCCTTTATCATAGGTAGGGACAATAATAAAAATAAAATATTTTTTTTTCTTTTTCTACTAGGGTTAGGGTTAGAACTAGAGTTAGAATTAGGGGTAGGGTTAGGGCATGTGCACACAGTGCGGATTTGGCTGCGAATCCGCAGCGGATTGGCCGCGGATCCGCAGCGGATTGGCCGCGGATCCGCAGCGAATTCGTAGCAGTTTTCCATCAGGTTTACGGTACCATGTACACCTATGGAAAACCAAATCCGCTGTGCCCATGGTGCGGAAAATACTGTGCGGAAACGCTGTGTTGTATTTTCCGCAGCATGTCAATTTTGTGCGGATTCCGCAGCGTTTTACACCTGTTCCTCAATAGGAATCCGCAGGTGAAATCCGCACAAAAAAACACTGGAAATCCGCTGTAAATCCGCAGGTAAAACGCAGTGCCTTTTACCTGCGGATTTTTCAAAAATGGTGCGGAAAAATCTCACACGAATCCGCAAAGTGGGCACATAGCCTTAGGGTTAGGGTTGGAATTAGAGTTAGGGTACCGTCTCACAGTGGCACTTTGATCGCTACGACTGTACGATCCGTGACGTTCCAGCGATATCCATACGATATCGCTGTGTCTGACACGCAGCAGCGATCAGGGACCCTGCTGAGAATCGTACGTCGTAGCAGATCGTTTGGAACTTTCTTTTGTCGCTGGATCTCCCGCTGTCATCGCTGGATCGTTGTGTGTGACAGCGATCCAGCGATGCGTTCGCTTGTAACCAGGGTAAACATCGGGTTACTAAGCGCAGGGCCGCGCTTAGTAACCCGATGTTTACCGTGGTTACCAGCGTAAAAGTAAAAAAAAACAAAACATACATACTCACATTTCGGTGTCATTCAGGTCCCTTGCCGTCTGCTTCCCGCTCTGACTGTCTGCCGGCCGGAAAGGGAGAGCACAGCACAGCAGTGACGTCACCGCTGCGCTCTGCTCTCGCTGTACGGCGGCACTCAGTCAGAGCGGGAAGCAGACGGCAAGGGACCTGAAGGACACCGAAATGTGAGTATGTATGGTTTTTTTTTTTTTTTTACTTTTACGCTGGTAACCACGGTAAACATCGGGTTACTAAGCGCGGCCCTGCGCTTAGTAACCCGATGTTTACCCTGGTTACCCGGGACCTTGGCATCGTTGGTCGCTGGAGAGCGGTCTGTGTGACAGCTCCCCAGCGACCACACAACGACTTTCCAACGATCACGGACAGGTCGTATCGCTGGTCGTGATCGTTGGTAAATCGTTATGTGAGACGGTACCCTTAGGGTTGGAATTAGGGCTAGGGTTGGAAATAGGGTTAAGATTAGGCTTGTGGTTAGGGTTAAGGATAGGGTTAGGGTTGTGTTGGGGTTACAGTTGTGGGTAGGGTTGGGATTAGGGTTACGGGTGTGTTGGGGTTAGGGTTGTGGTTAGGGGTGTGTTGGGGTTAGGGTTGTGATTAGGGTTATGGCTACAGTTGGGATTAGGGTTAGGGGTGTGTTGGGGTTAGTGTTGAAGTTAGAATTGAGGGGTTTCCACTGTTTAGGCACATCAGGGGTCTCCAAACGCAACATGGCGCCACCATTGATTCCAGCCAATCTTGCGTTCAAAAAGTCAAATGGTGCGCCCTCCCTTCCAAGCCCCGACGTGCGCCCAAACAGTGGTTTACCCCCACATTTGGGGTACCAGCGTACTCAGGACAAACTGGGCAACAACTATTGGGGTCCAATTTCTCCTGTTACCCTTGCAAAAATAAAAAATTACTTGCTAAAACATAATTTTTGAGGAAAGAACAATTATTTTTTATTTTCACGGCTCTGCGTTATAAACTTATGTGAAGCACTTAGGGGTTGAAAGTGCTCACCACACATCTAGATAAGATCCTTTTGGGGTCTAGTTTCCAAAATGGGGTCACTTATGGGGTGTTTATACTGTTTAGGCACATCAGGGGCTCTGCAAATGCAACGTGATGCCCGCAGACCATTCCATCAAAGTCTGCATTTCAAATGTCACTACTTCCCTTCCGAGCCCTGACGTGCGCCCAAACAGTGGTTTACCCCAACATATGAGGTATCAGCGTACTCACAACAAACTGGGCAACAAATATTGGGGTCCAATTTCTCCTGTTACCCTTGTGAAAATAAACAATTGCTTGCTAAAACATCTTTTTTGAGGAAAGAAAAATGATTTTTTATTTTCACGGCTCTGCGTTGTAAACTTCTGTGAAGCACTTGGGGGTTGAACGTGCTCACCACACATCTAGATAAGTTCCTTGGGGGGTCTTGTTTCCAAAATGGGGTCACTTGTAGGGGGTTTCTACTGTTTAGGCACATCAGGGGCTCTGCAAACGTAACATGATTCCCGCAGACCATTCCATCAAAGTCGGCATTCCAAATCGTCACTACTTCCCTTCCGAGCCCCGGCATGTGCCCAAACAGTGGTTTACCCCCACATGTGGGGTATCAGCGTACTCAGGAGAAACTGCACAACAACTTTTGGGGTCCAATTTCTCCTGTTACCCTTGGGAAAATAAAAAATTGTGGGCTAAAAAATCATTTTTGAGGAAAGAAAAATAATTTTTTATTTTCATAGCTCTGCGTTATAAACTTCTGTGAAGCACTTGGGGGTTCAAAGTGCTCACCACACATCTAGATTAGTTCCTTGGGAGGTCTAGTTTCCAAAATGGGGTCACTTGTGCGGGAGTTCCAATGTTTAGGCACACAGGGGCTCTCCAAAGGCGACATGGTGTCCGCTAATGATTGAAGCTAATTTTCCATTCAAAAAGCCAAATGGCGTGCCTTCCCTTCCGAGCCCTGACGTGTGCCCAAACAGTGGTTTACCCCCACATATGGGGTATCATCGTACTCAGGACAAACTGGACAACAACATTTGGGGTCCAATTTCTCCTATTACCCTTGGGAAAATAAAAAACTCCGGGCTAAAAATCATTTTTGAGGAAAGAAAAATTTTTTTATTTTCATGGCTCTGCGTTATAAACTTCTGTGAAGCACCTGGGGGTTTTAAGTGCTCACTATGCATCTAGATTAGTTCCTTGGGGGGGTCTAGTTTCCAAAATGGGGTCACTTGTAGGGGAGCTTCAATGTTTAGGCACACAGGGGCTCTCCAAACGCGACATGGTGTCCGCTAACGATTGGAGCTAATTTTCCATTCAAAAAGTCAAATGGCGCGCCTTCCCTTCCGAGCCTTGCACCCAAACAGTGGTTTACCCCCACATATGAGGTATCGGCGTACTCAGGAGAAATTGCCCAACAAATTTTAGGATCCATTTTATCCTGTTGCCCATGTGAAAATGAAAAAATTGAGTCTAAAAGAAATTGTGTGAAAAAAAAAGTACTTTTTCATTTTTACGGATCAATTTGTGAAGCACCTGAGGGTTTAAAGTGCTCACTATGCATCTAGATAAGTTCCTTAAGGGGTCTAGTTTCCAAAATGGGTCATTTGTGGGGGGTTTCCACTGTTTAGGCACATCAGGGGCTCTCCAAACGTGACATGGCGTCCGATCTCAATTCCAGCCAATTCTACATTGAAAAAGTAAAACGACACTCCTTCTCTTCCAAGCTCTGCGGTGCGCCCAAACAGTGGTTTACCCCCACATATGGGGTATCGACGTACTCAGGAGAAATTGCACAACAACTTTTGTGGTCTAATTTCTCCTGTTACCCTTGTGAAAATAAGAATTTGTGGGCGAAAAAAATCATTTTTGTGAAAACAAATGCGATTTTTTATTTTCACGGCTCTACGTTATAAACTTCTGTGAAGCACTTGGGGGTTCAAAGTGCTCACCACACATCTAGATAAGTTCCTTAAGGGGTCTAGTTTCCAAAATCGTGTCACTTGTGGGGGGTTTCCACTGTTTAGGCACATTAGGGGCTCTCCAAACGCGACATGGCGTCCGATCTCAATTCCAGCCAATTCTGCATTGAAACAGTCAAACGGTGCTCCTTCACTTCCAAGCTCTGCGGTGCACCCAAACAGTGGTTTACCTCTACATATGGGGTATCGGCGTACTCAGGAGAAATTGCACAACAAAATTTGTGGTTAAATTTCTGTTTTTACACTTGTGAAAATTAAAAAAAAAAAAAATATGGTTCTGAAGTAAAACGTTTGAAAAAAAAAAAAAAAAGTAAAATGTTCATTTTTTTCTTCCACATTGTTTCAGTTCCTGTGAAGTACGTAAAGGGTTAATAAACTTCTTGAATGTGGTTTTGAGCAGCTTGAGGGGTGCAGTTTTTAGAATGGTGTCACACTTGGTTATTTTCTATCATATAGACCCCTCAAAATGACTTCAAAGGTGATGTGGTCCCTAAGAAAAACATGGTGTTGTAAAAATGAGAAATTGCTGGTCAACTTTTAACCCTTATAACTCCCTAACAAAAAAAAAAGTAGAATTATTCTTACCGTTAATTCGGTTTCTAGGAACCTTCCACGACGGCATATGGAGGTTGTCTCTTTGCCCTAATGGGGAACAGGAAACACAGAGAGGTTAAAAGGACCTCCCACCTCCCAGTGACTTACAACTGAGACCATAGCACCGGTTTACCTTCTGAGTCCCAGAATTAATCCAGGAATATATAGAGGGAGGGAATTAGTGCCGTCGTGGAAGGTTCCTAGAAACCGAATTAACGGTAAGAATAATTCTATTTTCTCTAGTCACCTTCCACGACGGCATATGGAGGAATACCAACTAATTTGGCACTAGGGAGGGACAACGGCCTGAAGAACCTTGCGGCCGAAGATCAAATCCTTATTGGATAATACATCCAATCTACAATGTTTAGAGAAGGTATGGAGTGAGGACCACGTAGCTGCCCTGCAGATCTGCTCCGGAGATGCGCCTGCTCTTTCTGCCCAGGAAACTGACGTAGATCTAGTTGAGTGGGCCTTGATCCCTACTGGAGGTATTTTATTCTGAGCAAGGTAGGATTCTGTTATGGCTTTTTTAATCCATGTAGCAATGGTATTTTTAGCTACCTTCTTCCCTTTATTTTGCCCCGAAGTATGGACAAAAAGGTTATGATCAATTCTAAGATCTTGAGTTTGATCCAGGTAATGAAGCAGGATACGACGAACGTCCAGAGTGTTAAATCTCCTTTCCTCTGAGTTTGCAGGCTTGTTGCAAAAGGTATGCAGAACGATCTCTTGAGAACGATGGAATTCAGAGACCACTTTTGGAAGGAAAGAAGGATCCAGACGGAGTACTATTGAGTCATCTCTAACCAGTAAATAAGGTTCTCTTATCGATAAGGCCTGTAATTCACCCACTCTTCTGGCTGAAGTTATAGCTACCAAAAAAACGGTTTTGTAAGCAAGATTTTGTGGGGAACAGGAGGACAAAGGTTCAAAGGGTGGACCCGTAAGACCTTGAAGTACGATGTTAAGATCCCATGGAGGAACTATGATTTGTTGCCTAGGGTTTATTCTGATTGCTGAGGTCATGAATCTTTTGATCCAGCGATGGCCTGCTAGATCTTGATCGAACATAGAACTGAGCGCAGAAATTTGGACCTTCAGAGTACTAGGTTTCAGGCCCATTTCCAAGCCTTTCTGTAGGAAATCTAATATCCTAGGTACATCCGGCCTGAGAGGGTCTGGAAGAATAGGTAGGCAAAAAGATGAAAACTTTTTCCAGATTTTATTGTAAATAGCGTTTGTTACTGGCTTCCTGGATTTTTGTAAGGTGGCTATGACAGGGATTGATAACCCTTTTGCTTTCAATACCTGGGCTTCAGAAACCACGCCGCTAAATTCCATTTCTGAGGGTCCGAGTGAAGAACTGGCCCCTGAGAGAGGAGATTGTCTTTTATAGGTAACATAACTGGCCCGTCTACTTGTAGTTGGATGATCAAGTTGAACCAACTTCTTTTGGGCCAAAAAGGAGCAATCAGGATAGTTGGAGTCCCTTCCATCCGAATTTTCCGCAGCACTTTTGCAAGGATTGGGATTGGTGGGAATGCGTAGGCTAGATGAAAATGCCAATCTTGAACTAGAGCATCCACTGCTCTGGGATTGCCTGTTGGATTCAGGGAAAAAAATGTTTCGACTTTTGCATTTTGATGGGAGGCAAAGAGGTCGACATCCGGGAGACCCCACCTGCTTACTAAAAGATTGAACGTTTGAGGGTCCAGACTCCATTCGCCCGGGTGGATGTCTCGCCGGCTCAGATAATCTGCCTGAATATTGGCAGTACCTTGCAGGTGAGTTGCCGTCAGAGAAAGCAAGTGATTTTCGGCCCAGGCAAAGATTCGAGCAGAGACCCTCTTTAGGCTGGCGAATTTTGTACTGCCCTGGTGTTTGATGTGAGCCACCGTGGTCATGTTGTCTGAGTGTATCAGAACATGTTGGCCAGAAATCTGACGATCTGCTGCCAAGAGAGCTTCTTCCACCTCTTTGAGTTCCCGGAAATTCGAAGATCTCCCTCTGATTGTTTGGTCCCAAAGACCCTGATAAGGAACCTGATTTATCACAGCTCCACAGCCCCTCTTGCTGGCATCTGTCTTGATTGTAGTTATCGGGGACTGAACCCAACTCACACCTCTGAGAAGATTTCTCGATCTCATCCACCATGTTAAGGATGCTTTCACCCGCCCTGGTGTGCGAATCCTTTTGGTCAGTGAGCTGGGACGACCATCCCAATTGTCTAAGACATGGGTTTGGAGAATTCTTGAGTGGGCTTGAGCCCAAGCCACCGACTGAATGCATGCTGTCATGGAGCCTAACAGCGACATTCCCTCTCGGAGCGTAGGGGATCTCATCTCCTTGTATTTCCTGATCTTTACTACTAATGGTAGTCTGTGATCGTCTGGAAGAAAGGACATTTGTTTTATCGAGTCCAGAACTACTCCTAAAAACTTCCTGGTTTTTGAGGGTTGAAGCTGAGATTTCTTCATGTTCGGAATCCAACCCAGAGACTTCAATATCTCTAATGTAGCTGACACATGGGATATTAGGGTTGCCTCGGTGGGAGCTACTATCAGCAGATCGTCCAAATAGGGCACCACAGAAACCCCTTGTCTCCGGATAAAGGACACTGCCTCTGCCATCACTTTGGAGAACACCCTCGGGGCTGATGAAATGCCGAATGGGAGGACTCCGAACTGATAGTGCTCCACCTGGTGATTTCCCTGTATCGCAAACCTGAGATATTTTCTGTCTCTCGGGTGGATAGGAATGTGGAAATATGCATCCTTTAGATCTATAGTCGCCATAAAGGAGTGTTGACTTATTAAAGGGATGGCTGATTTTACAGACTCCATCTTGAATCTTCGATATTTCACGTATTGATTCAGACCCTTTAAATTTATAATAATCCGAACTTCCCCTGATGGTTTGGGTACCAGAAATAAACGGGAATAATGTCCTAGACCCTGTTCCGACTGAGGAACCGGGAAGATCACGTTTGATCTCAGAAGATTTGAGACCCAATGTTAACAAATTGTGATGTCTTGCCGGGAGGGAAGTAGTTTTTAGACCCTGAGGGGGGGGGGGGGGGGGGAGAAATTAACTCGATCAAAAGGCCCTGTTTGATAACATTGAGGACCCAGTGGGATTTGGTGATGTTTTCCCACTGATCCACATATTTTGAGAGTCTTCCCCCCACCGGGTCGGAGTCATTGTTTATCCTGTTGGGATGACTGCTGCTGCTGCTGCTGAGGGACGAAAATATTTTTCCCTCTTCCTTTTGCATAGCTCCACCTGCCGGTTTTGCCTTTACCTCTCGGTTGAGAGGGCTGCGACATTGGGGCACGAAAAAAACGTTTTTTCGGTTGTTTTTGCTCCGGGAGTGCTTTTTTCTTGTCAGTTGCTTTGTCAAGAATATCGTCTAATGCTGGGCCAAACACATAGTCTCCTTTAAATGGGATGGCGCACAATTTAGCTTTAGAGGTGATATCACCACTCCATAGCTTGAGCCAGAGAGCCCGTCTGGCAGAGTTGGAGAGTACTAGAGATCTGGCAGCAACTCTAACGGATTCCAGAGAGGCGTCCGCCAGGAACCCAGTAGCTCTAAGCAGTATAGGAAGTGAATCCAACATTTCACCTCTAGGGGTACCCTGCGATATGTGAGACTCTAGTTTTTCTAGCCAGCAGGAGAGGGCCCTGGCTACGCAGGTAGAGGCGATATTAGCCTTAAGAACAGATGTAGAGGACTCCCAAGACTTCTTCAGGAGACTCTCAATCTTCATGTCCATAGGATCTCTCAATTGCGAAGAGTCCTCAAAGGGGAGTGCCGTTTTTTTGGCAACTCTGGCCACTTGCACATCAACTTTGGGAATGTCGAGTTTGACAAATTCACCCTCTAGAGGAAATCTATGTTTCATCTCTGAAGACATGCTAAGGCGCTTTTCGGGGAGTTCCCATTCCTGCTCAATCATGTTAACCACATTAGCATGAACGGGGAACCCTGTCTTTTCCCGTCTCCCATGACAGCACACCTGAGAGAGGGATCCGCCCAGTCAGGACAGGAAACCTACTGAAATAAAAGGGCGGTACCTCTCCCTCGCTTCAGTTGGGTTTCCTGTCCTGATGGGAACCCCTTGTGCTGAAGAACGGCGGTTCGATTTTGTTGTTAGAAGATCTGCTTACCCGCTCCTGTCCCGGCACTGGAAGCACAGGCAGGACGCCTGTATGTCGGCCTTCAGGAGCGGTAGCGCCGTTCGCAGATCCCTTAGGGCTCTTGCGCACGTGCGGGCGTCGGTCCGGCACAGTCCGGACTCCTGGGGCCGGTCTCTGTCCGCCACGCCGCTCTCTCCCCCTCAGCTGGGCCACTTCCGGGTGCGCGGCTGACGTTGCGCGCAAGGTACGCTGGGAGTGGGCGTGCCCGCGTGACGTCAGACCGGCGCGCCGGATCCAAGATGGCGGCGCCCATGCAAAGAACGCCGGTAACGCCACACGCTGCCCGGTGGTATCCAGGGGGAGGAAAAAGAGCGCAACGGTCACCGGAAGAGGTGGAGAGCACGAGTACCCTTTATTAAGGGAGAAATTATGCTGGAACAACGCTCATTTCCATACAGCTATTCCAGACATGGAGGATCGTATGGAACTCCAGCAGCAGCAGCAGCCTTTACAGCAGCAGCAGCAGCGTGAGCCCCTTTCAAGTGATACGCCTGCTCACCAGCGTACCAAAAAAGATAGCCGCTCCAGTGCAAGGAGTGGCAAACGCCCTGGTCGGTCGTCTCAGGATTCTACCCCCAGGAGAATCGTTCCACGTGCTCCTAGTCCGCCTCAGATTCCGGTACCGTTTGTGGTCAGCGGGTGGTGAGTGATCTACGTGAATGTCACCCTGGTGGTAATAGGCTACATTTTCTGTTTACTTGGCAGGCGCCGAGGAAGGCTAGCTCCAAGACCAGGAATAAGGAATGTGCCCTCTGTAGAGCTCCGTTGGCAGTCCAGTGGCAAAAAAGTCTTTGCATAGATTGTATTCAAAAAACCATCCAGGAAGAAACCCCTGACTTTGCCTCTAGTCTTAGGGCAATAATTAGAGCTGAAGTAGAAGGCTCTGTTAAAGCGGCCCTTAAGAAAAAGGGTAGTAGAGACCCAGAACCGGTTTCCGCGTCGGAGGTTTCTCATTCTGAAGAGGAATATCAGGAGGATCCGTTGTCTCCCTGCTCCTCCGCCTCTAAGTCCCCTGGCTCCTCTTCAGATAGTGATATTGGGGGGCGTCCATGCTTTCTTACCGAGAACATGGACAAACTGGTTAAAGCCGTTAGAGCTTCTATGGGCCTAAAAGACGAGAAAACAGCCAAATCCCTGGAGGACATTATGTTCGGAGGGTTGGAGGAAAAAAGAAAACGTACGTTTCCCGTTAACTCCAAAATAAAAGCCCTTATTGAAAAAGAATGGAAAAAGCCGGAAAAATCGGGTAATCTGCCCTCGGCTTCTAAAAGACGTTACCCCTTTGAGGAAAAAGATTCAGAGACTTGGGATAAAGTGCCTAAAATTGATGGCGCAGTAGCAAAATCTTCTAAAAAGCTATCCCTTCCCTTAGAGGACTCTGGGGTATTAAGGGACCCCTTAGATAAAAAGGCGGACGGTTTCTTAAGACACACCTGGGAAGCAACCGCAGGCGCTCTGAAACCGGCAATTGCAGGAACCTGTGTGTCTCGTTCCCTTATTGTTTGGTTACAGCAAATAGAGGAGCAGTTGACATCTAAAGCTCCAAGAGACGAAATTTTATCTAATGTGACTATGGCTAAAGGGGCAGCCGCCTTTATAGCAGATTCATCAGCAGATTCCGTGAGGCTGGCGGCCAGAGCTGCAGGTTTATCCAATGCAGCTAGGCGTGCTCTCTGGTTAAAGGGGTGCCCGGGAGACCTGCCCTCAAAAAATAGACTCTGTTCTATACCATGTGATGGCCATTTCCTCTTCGGTAAAAAGTTGGAGGACATTCTGGAAAAAGCCGGTGACAGGAAAAAGGGTTTTCCTCGCTTTCCAGTGGACTTTAGAAGGCCTTATTTTCGGAGGGGCAAATTTAGTAGGGGCCGCCCCCCGGGAGACAGAAGGGGCTGGGACTCCAGAGACAAAAGGGGATCTGGATATATGTTTAAAGGTCCCTCTACTTCAACTAAAAAGGCCTCCCAATGACGCCAGGCCAGTAGGGGGGAGGCTTTCATCTTTTTTCCCAGCCTGGCTAAACATCTCCCCCTCTCATTGGGCTCTGATGGTGGTCAAAGACGGCCTAAAAATAGATTTTGTTTATCCACCGCGACGGACTTTTGTTTCAACACCCCAAAGAAAGACCCCGGAAGAGCAGCTAGCCTTGGAAACAGAGGTACTAGAGCTGGTTTCAAAACGTGTTCTGGTAGAAGTCCCGCGGGAGGAACAGGGAAAAGGTTTTTATTCCCCTCTTTTTTTGATAAAAAAACCAGACGGGTCACTAAGAACTATCGTCAATCTAAAAAACCTCAATCAATCGGTAAAAAACTGTTCCTTCAAAATGGAGTCTGTAAATACAGCGATAAAACTCTTGTTCCCACAGTGCTTCATGGCAGCTATCGATTTAAAAGACGCCTATTATCACGTCCCAATTCATCAAAATTTTCAAAAATTCCTAAGGGTAGCGGTTTATGTCCAAGGTTGTCTCAGGCACTATCAGTACGCTGCCCTCCCGTTCGGCCTGTCAATAGCGCCAAGAATTTTTACCAAGCTGATGTCAGAGGTCATGTCCTTCCTCCGCTCACGGGACGTGGTAATAGTTCCATATCTGGACGACTTCCTGATAATAGGGAACTCCGCGGCGCACTGCCTGTCACAAATAGAAGAGGTTATGACGACACTAGAATTGCTGGGGTGGAAAATAAATCTTGCCAAATCAAGGTTGACGCCGGAGCCGGTTCAGTCCTTTCTAGGCCTGGTTCTGGACTCCGGGCGTCAGCTTTGCCTCCTACCAGAAAACAAGCTGGTCAAAATCCAAAATCTTGTGGAAACAGCAATTCAACACCCTGTAATGACCTTGAGAAAAGCAATGTCCTTGCTGGGCTCTCTGACGTCCTGTATACCCGCAGTAAGATGGGCTCAGTTCCATCTAAGATTGTTGCAGTGGGAGGTCCTGTCGGCGCAAAAACTGTTAAAAGGGCGTTTAGAGGGCAAGCTGTGTCTTTCTTTGGGGGTAACGGATTCCCTAAAATGGTGGACCATAAGAAATCATTTAACATCTGGGGTCCAGTGGGTAACTCCGATAGAACAGGTCATCACCACAGACGCAAGCGGTACAGGATGGGGAGCTCATTTAGGGACTCTCTCAGTTCAGGGATCTTGGTCCCATATAGAGTCACAACAGGCGTCAAATTTAAGGGAATTATGGGCCGTAGAAAGAGCTGTGAAACACTTCCTTCCCATCATTCAGGGCCACCATACCAGGGTCATGTCGGACAATCGCGCAGTGGTGGCATATATCAACCACCAAGGGGGGACGAGGTCCCCTTCCCTAATGAAGTCAGCGTCTGTCCTCCTACAAATAGCAGAGCACCACCTGCTATCCCTCTCTGCTCTTCACATAAGGGGAATCGAGAATTCGAGAGCAGACTACCTAAGTCGCAAGACACTAAGGCAAGGGGAGTGGTCTTTAAATCCCCGGGTCTTTCAAAAGATAGTGCAGGCCTGGGGCTTACCTGTGATAGATTTGTTTGCCACTCTAACCAACAGGAAGGTAGACAGGTTCTGTTCACTAGACCCGAGGGAGAATCCCTTCGCAGTAGATGCCCTGCAGATTCAATGGGATTTCAGTCTCGCTTATGTGTTTCCACCCATAGCAATGATACCAGCAGTAGTGAGGAAAATCAGAATGGAGCAAGCGAGAGTAATTTTGATTGCTCCATTTTGGCCGAAAAGACCTTGGTTCTCCCTCCTGAGACAAATGTCTATAACCGATCCGTGGATCCTACCAGAGATTCCGGACCTACTAACCCAGGGCCCAATATGCCACTCTCAGGTGAAGGGCTTCCATCTTGCAGCCTGGAATTTGAGAGGGCATTACTGAGTAGGCGGGGGTTTTCGCCGGGGTTAGTTTCCACCTTATTAAAAAGTAGAAAACCAGTAACATCTAGAATTTATGGTAGAACGTGGAAAAAGTTTCTGGATTTTTTGGGGCAACCTTTGGGGGACAAGGCTCCTGTGGGTACCATCTTAGAATTTTTACAAGCGGGTTTACAACTGGGGTTGGCAACCAATACACTCAAGGTCCAGGTGTCGGCATTAGGTGCCTTATACAATTGCAATCTTGCCTCCAATAGATGGGTGTCCCGCTTTATTAAATCCTGTAGTAGGTCTAGACCGATAAAAATTCAGAGACTTCCCCCGTGGGATTTAAATCTGGTATTAAATGCTCTAACCAATAGTCCATTTGAACCCCTACAGGAATCATCATTAAAGATACTCACTCTTAAAACGGTACTCCTGGTTGCGTTAACATCAGCCCGTAGGGTGAGTGACTTACAGGCCCTGTCCGTCTCCCCTCCTTACACGCAAATTTTTGATGACAGAGTAGTACTCAGACCAGATCCAGCATACCTTCCAAAGGTTGTACTTAAATTTCATAGAAGTCAAGAGATTGTGTTGCCCTCCTTTTGTAATAATCCTAGGAACCCAGGGGAGGAAAAATTTCATACACTGGATGTGAGGAGGGCTATTGTGCAGTACATATCCTTGACTAATCAGTGGAGAAAAGATCAATCCCTTTTCGTAGCCTTCCAGGGTAGTAGGAAAGGATATGGGGTATCCAAGGGTACTATTGCCAGGTGGATTAGGGAGGCTATTTCCTTATCCTATGCTTCCTGTGGCGCCCCGATCCCTGATGGCATCAAGGCTCACTCCACCAGGGCCGTGTCTACTTCCTGGGCTGAAAAAGCAGAGGTATCGATAGATCAAATTTGTAAAGCCGCTACCTGGTCCTCTCCGTCTACCTTCTTTAGACACTACCGGCTAGATCTATCCTCCTCGTCTGACCTTACCTTTGGTAGAAGGGTGCTGCAAGCGGTGGTCCCTCCCTAAGGTGGTTCTTTCTCCAAAAATCTCTCAGGTGTGCTGTCATGGGAGACGGGAAAACACCAAGGTTACTTACCGGTAGCCGGTTTTTCCGGAGCCCATGACAGCACCTGTATATTCCCTCCCTTCTTTTTCACCCTTTGGTGAGCACTTTTTAGCTGGGTGTATTTTGTTATATTTATAATGTGGTGATGGATTACCATGTACTAACCAAAAGGGCCTCTCATGCTCTGAAAACCAACTGAAGCGAGGGAGAGGTACCGCCCTTTTATTTCAGTAGGTTTCCTGTCCTGACTGGGCGGATCCCTCTCTCAGGTGTGCTGTCATGGGCTCCGGAAAAACCGGCTACCGGTAAGTAACCTTGGTGTTTTTCTCCGATCTAAGCCCACCAAACATATGATCCTGTATGGACTGTGGTACAGGTTCCTCTTCAAGTCCCATCGTGTTACGTACAGCAGAGACTAAGTCCTCAATATATTCTGAGGAAAAGAGGTATTTCCTGACCTCAGCCTTAGGGGATGCAGGATCTTCCCAGCCAGCAGATGAAGTTTGAGAGTGGTCTGAATCAGAGTCTGATTCAATGACCTGTATCTTTCTCTTCTTAGCTGGGGAGTGTGGTGGCGGAGGTGGAGGTGTGAAAGCTGCCAAGGAAAATTGTACCTCCTGTTTAACAAGAGAGCGAATCTCATCAAGTAGTGATGGTTGCTCCGCTTTAATTATCTTGTCAGTGCAAGGCTGACAGAGCTTTTTATCCCAGTTAGGAGGGAATTTAGCAGCACAGACCGGGCACTTCTTCCTATAGTTAGCTTTGGGGGTAGACCTTTCTCCCTGAAATAAAGAGAGAGGAGTGAGGAGCTAAACCCCCTAAGGGAACTACCTCCCGGATCCCGTCCCTGCGTACTCACAGTAGCAGGGGCAGCGCTGGGCTCTGCAGATGCAGGGCATGAAGAACCGTCCATACTGAAGGATTTTTTGGTCTTACCTCAGTGGTGGTTCAGCAGGCTTTTATGGAGAGCACTCCCAGCACCTGCCTCCAGCGGCCGAATCTCCCCCTCCCCCATCCATGTGTGGGACACCATTGCTCCGAATACGCCGGCCGGCGAAACCCGGAAGTACCGGCTTCAGGGAACATACAAAAAAAAACGGAAGTGACGCGTGCGATCGCTGACGTCACTTCCGGAACGCCGAGCCGCATGGAGGGGAAGAAGCCGGGAAGCTCAAGGAGGATCCCGGCTGGGGATCCAGGCCTGCTTTACCCTCACGGGGGCGCAGGAAGGCCTGGAAGGGGTCCTGAGGAACCTGGCACCAGGATGACGGGAGCCGCAAAAAGGGGGGGGAGGCACAGAGCGACACCAGCTGCCCAGCTAAGCAGGTAAAAACCCGCATAAGGAAAACACACTGTAGCCGCCGGCCACTACAGCATACGGAAAAAACCTCTCCCTGTCCCAAAGGGGAACAGGAAAGACGGTGGGAGGTCCTTTTAACCTCTCTGTGTTTCCTGTTCCCCATTAGGGCAAAGAGACAACCTCCATATGCCGTCGTGGAAGGTGACTAGAGAAAATTTTGTTTCCAAAATTGTGCTGATGTAAAGTGGACATGTGGGAAGTGTTATTTATTAACTATTTTTCGTAACATCTCTCTCTGATTTAAGGGCATAAAAATACAAAGTTTGAAAATTGCAAAATTAAAAAATTGCCATATTTCCGTTTTTTTCATAAATAATCGCAAGTAATATCGAAGAAATGTTACCACTAACTTGAAGTACAATATGTCACGAAAAAAACAATCTCAGAATCAGCGGGATCCGATAAAGCGTTCCAGAGTTATAACCTCATAAAGTGACAGTGGTCAGAATTGTAAAAATTGGCTCGGTCATTAAGTACCAAATTGGCTCTGTCACTAAGGGGTTAAAATAAAATGCTTAATCATTGACCTATAAGATTCTAGTACATTATATTGCGGTCTCTTACAAAAGTGTACACAAAGCATGTTAAAACAATTGACAATAGTTAAATAGGCCAACTCTTGAAAACCTGCCACTACTTAAAACATGAGACTCCAGATTAATCTAGACATTGAAATAGTATGAGTGATGGCTTTAGGTATTTTATTAATAAAACAAATACACGTAAAGTTTTCAAAACAAATTCAAGACAGAATAAAGAGCTAAAATACTACACAAATAACGAGCTGAAGCATAGGAGTTGAATAGTGTGGCAAGATATCTATACAAAAAAAAAGTTCAATTTACAAATTTACATTATGCATCATATCTTGTCAGTCTTCATCTGAATCTTCAAGCAAACGACGAGATCTGCAATTAAAAGGAAATTACAAACAAATTACAAAATGTCATTAATGACAGTGACATCCAGGAGTGAAGTACAGTTGCTGTTAGAACTTTAGCTTAGACTAACTTCTATAGCATTAACTCCCTCACCTCTATGAAGAAAAAAACTCCCTGCAAGAGCATGTTCACATGTTGATATATAGCAGATTTTGTAGACTCCATATCCAATGCATGCCCAATATTGAGAATAAGATTACATCACATCCAATGGAAAAGTGTGTTGTGCAGTGCACATTTTAATTCACAGCTTGTCTGTTTACACTGAACATTTAACTCTTTGCAAATCATTGTGGAATTTGCTATTGCAAATAATTGTTGTACGTTTATTAATAAATCTATGGTAAGCTTGTCTGGAGTGTTCTACGTAGATTTCATGGAAGAGCAGTGTTTAGGACAATGTAATACAAAACAGATTAAAAAAAAAAAAGTACATGGCCTGTATTTCAACTAGTGCACAATTTTTTAACCCCTTCACGACATGCGCCATATAACTACTGACCATGTTGTGTCTCCCCTTTCGATGTGTGCTCTGGCGCCGAGCCCACAAAGCCGGGAAATGTCAGCCGTTTAGTACAGCTGACATGTGGGCACAATAGTGGCGGTGGAATCGCGATCCACCCACCGCTATTAGCTAGTTAAATGCCACTGTCAAACGCAGACAGCGGCATTTAACTAACGCTTCCGGCCATTGGGCCGGAAATTGGTGCATCGCTGACCCCATCATGTGATGGGGTTCAGCAATGTGTCGGCATGACAACCAGAGGTGTTATGATCCTTAGTGGCTGAGGATCACGAATAGACCAGCAAGTGAATAAACTAAGGACAAGCTCTAGGGAGATGGTAACTGGACTGATCGCAAATCTGAACCTATTAAACACAACTAGAGGTAGCCGGTTAACGTGCCTAAATTATTCCTAGACGTCTCGAGGCAGCCTGAGGAACTAGCTACCCCTAAAGAGAAAGACCTCGCTTGCCTCCAGAGAAATAATCCCCAAAGATATAGAAGCCCCCAACAAATATTAACGGTGAAGTAAGAAGGCGGCACATACGTAGGGATGAAATCAGATTCAGCAAGAGAGGCCCACTAGTACTAGAAAGCAGAAAATAGAGCAGGGGTCTATGCGATCAATAAAAAACCCTTACAAAATATCCATCCTGAGATTTCAAGAACCCACGCACCAACTAATGGTGTGTGGGGAGAAACTCAGTCCACTAGAGCATCCAGCAAGCGAGGGAATCACATTTTAGCAAGCTGGACAAGAAAACATGATAAACACTGCTGATCAAAAAATGAGCAAACAAAACTTAGCTTATCCTGGATGGACTGGGAGCAAGGTAGTCAGAAGGAATCTGAGTAGCACTGATTACATCGACAGCCGGCAACAAGTGAAAACAAAACAAAGCTATATAGGAACCTCCCAGAGGATAATGAACCAGCTGATAGCCAGAGACCAGCAGGATAACAAACAAAGCACCCAGGGGGAGCCCAAAGCAAAAGTCACACAATACCACCAGTGACCACAAGAGGGAGCCTGAAAACAGAGTTCACAACACAGAGGTCTCCTTGAGACCTCTATGGTTTTTGATGCCAGATTGCTGTGAGCACCACCCTGTGGTCGGTGCTCACAGCAATGCAGAAATTCAGCTGCATAGGAGCGATCTGAGCTTCGCTCCTATGTAGCAGAGGCAATCAAGTTGTGCCAGCTTCTAGCCTCCCATGGAAGCTATTGAAGCATGGCAAAAGTAAAAAAAAAAAAAAAAAAAAAAAAAAAAATCATATACATATCAAAAGAAAGTATCTGTACCAAAATGGTATAAATAAAAATGTCAGCTCGGCACACAAAAAAAATAAAAAAAATAAAATAAGCCCTCACCTGACCAGAGGTCCCGAAAAATGGAGACGCTACGGGTATCAGAAAATTGCGCAATATTTTTTTTTTTTTAATAAAATTCTAAACTTTGTTTTCCACCACTTAGATAAAAAAAATAACCTAGACATGTTTGGTGTCTATAAACTCTTAATGACCTGGAGAGTCATAATGGCAGGTCAGTTTTAGCAGTTAGTGAACCTAGCAACAAAAAAAAAAAAAAAAAAAAAAAAACAACAAGTGTGGGATTGCACTTTTTTGCAATTTCACCACACTTGTAATTTTTGTCTTTGGTATTGGTTATTGTCAGATCTCATTGGACAAACATGTACACCACCCACTTTCCCTATATTCTATAATATTTCTTTGGCCATGGCAGGTAAGCTTATCAGTGGTAGTCTGTGGCCATGATTCCACCCATTTATACAAGCGCACTTAGGGTACCGTCACACATTGAAATTTCCATCGCTACGACGTTACGATTCGTGACATCCTAGCGATATCGTTACGATATCGCTGTGTCTGACACGCTACTGCGATCAGACACCCTGCTGAGAATCGTACGTCGTAGCAGATCGTTTGGAACTTTCTTTCGTCGCTTGATCACCCGCTGACATCGCTGGATCGTTGTGTGTGACAGCGATCCAGCGATGTCTTCGCTTGTAACCAAGGTAAACATCGGGTAACTAAGCGCAGGGCCGCGCTTAGTAACCCGATGTTTACCCTGGTTACCAGCGTAAACGTAAAAAAACAAACCGTACATACTCACCCGTCGGTGTCCTTCAGGTCCCTTGCCGTCTGCTTCCTGCTCTGAGTGCCGGCCGGAAAGTGAGAGCAGATCACAGCGGTGCTGCGCTCTGCTCTCACTGTACGGCTGCACTCAGAGCAGGAAGAAGACGGCAAGGGACCTGAAGGACACCGACGGGTGAGTATGTACTGTTTGTTTTTTTACGTTTACGCTGGTAACCAGGGTAAACATCGGGTTACTAAGCGCGGCCCTGTGCTTAGTTACCCGATGTTTACCCTGGTTACCCGGGGACTTCGGCATCGCTCCAGCGCCGTGATTGCAACGTGTGACCGCAGTCTACGACGCTGGAGCGATGATCATACGACGCTGCGACGTCACGAATCGTGCCGTCGCAGCGATGAAAATTTCAATGTGTGACGGTACCCTTAGTTTGCAGACTGTTTGGTCTATTGATTAACCTGGAAGGTAAATTTTAAAGTTTTAATAGGTAGTTTAAATGTACAATCCAAGTTAAAAGTCTGAGACTGTCCAGTTGTGTTTAGTTAATTTTTTTTCCTAGTTTTATCTATGTAAAAGGGGACAGTCAGCTAACAGTAGCACAAAAGAAAATAAAAATCCTTTCATGTTTACAGAAGATTCCCACTTACTTCCTTGGTGCTTTTTTAACTCCACTGCCGCCAGCTTCCTCTTCATCCTCTGATGGTTGACGGTTTTCTTTTTCAGAGTGGATTATAGATGGTCCACCAAAGAAGTCACCAATGCCTTTCTGCCATTTTGGTGTTGGTCTAACACATACAGGATTTCCCCCTGCGTATTTGCTTTCAGCTTTGCATATGTCCAAGATCAGAAAGAGAGTATAAGTATATCAAGATAATTACTATGCAACTGTTAAGAGTCTAATATTGGGGGAAGATCTATGCAAAATATAAACCAAAGATTCTGTACGCAGCAACCCAACAAGATGCCTAACATTAGAGCAGCTCTCCATAGCAACCTGTAGATCACTTAATCTTTATATCTTGTAGGACCTATTCCCAGTTATGTTCTAAAACAGACCATTGAAGAGATTTTATATTTCAGCCTGCAAACAAAGCCAGCATTGTATAAGACTAAGTTGGGATAGGATTTATTGAGGCTTCTAGTTATAGCACAGAGGTTATAGAGTCCAGCTAACTCAGAGGAGAGAGGCTGGCAAGTCAGGGCCAAGGACGCTGTTACAGCCACCACTATGTATACTCTGAACAGTGACTGATCCGGTGCCACCCCCATGGCTGCATGCAGGTGCTGGACAGCATAATGCTGTTAACCTGCATACGCCAGGAAAGGTCAGAGAGCCCCGGCGCCTGCACAGTGCAGGAAATTACTCTGCCCTCAACAAGGCAGAAAAGTACACCTGCACAGGAGCGTGATGCTGGGGAGCCTGTGTGGATGAGGTCAGATCGGGGGCTTAACTATCTGTAGAATGTTGTATATCTGCCCTGAAAGGCAGTGGCCGTAACTCCTATCGGCCAAACCTGGTGACAGGTACCCTTTAAAGTCTTACCTGTATGCCTCATCTAGTCTATTTGTTGAGACACTGAGTAGCTCTTTAATAAATTCTCCTCTTGCAGGTCAGATCGGGGGCTTATCTATAACATTACAGAATGCTGTATATCAGCCCTGAAAGGCGGTGGCTGTAACTTGTATCGGCCAAACCTCATGACCGGTTCCCTTTAACCATTCTATTACCTGTATACCCATATTAATAGCTTAAAAGCATCCCAGGGGGTGATTATTCCCGTTAACACATCACTGATGCCATGCTCATTGTTTTAATTCAGGAAGAAAAATCACAAAGTCTTTGACAACCTGTTTCATCTGCTTTTTCCATTAAAACCACTGCAATAACTTATGGCAGTTTTTACACTTACTAATACGCGGTCGAAAATGGCAGTCCCGATTAACAAAAGCATTACATGTAACTTTTTTTGTGGCGGCAGTGCGCCAAAACACGACGCAATCATCGCACGACGGTTGCAACGTGTGGCACTGCGTCGGTAATGTTAGTCTATGGGGAAAAAAAACGCATCCTGCAGAGAACTTTGCAGGATGCGGTTTTTCTCCACATCGATGCATTGCGACGTGCAGTGCACGACGCTAGTGTAAAAGTAGCCTACGCCAGACACATGCAAAAGTAGGTGGACCTAAAAGGAAGTGGGCTGGGCCCAACAGAGGAAGTAAGCAGCCGTCCCCTAAGCCCCAGTACCCAAGTGTGAACCTAGCCTTAGGCTGGTTTCACACCTGCATTGTGCAGAGCTGAGTAGTTCCTCCGATAAGCCCCGCCCACTGCCGCACCTCTTCCATTCAACTCCACCTACTTCGGCATGTGTTCTGCATACCTATATTCAACATTGGGTACACAGGCCATGCGGATGCCTCCACATGCAGAGACAACCGCATACATTTGCATGGCCTGCATACCCAGTGTTAAAGATGGGTATGCAGAATGCATGCTGATGTAGGTGGAGCTGAATGGAAGAGGTGAGGCGGTGGGCAGGGCTTAACGGTGGAAGTACGCAGCCCTCCACAGCTCTAAAACCAGCCTTAGGCTAGTTTCACACTAGCGTTCAGCAGGGCTGCTGACCAAAGCCTTCTTCCTCCGTGAAGCCCCACCTACCGCCTCACCTCTTCCATTCAGCTCCACCTACGGCTGCATGCATCCTGCATACCTATATTTAACATTGGGTACGCAGGCCATGCCGATGTATGCCGCTGCATGTGTCGCTTTGACGGTGCAATGACCTGCGCCGAACGCAATGAGTTTCAATTTCATGCGGTCATCGAACCATCAAAACGACGCATGCAACAGCATCCGCATACATTGGCATGGCCTGCGTACCCAATGTTAAAGATAGGTATGCAGGATGCATGCAGCGTAGGCGGAGCTGAATGAAGAGACACGGCAGTGGGCGGGGCTTCACAGAGGAAGCCCACAGCCCTCTTAAACGCTAGTGTGGAACCAGCCTAAGGATATGTGCACACGTTGCAGATTTACTGTGGATCCGCAGCGTGATTTACAGTACAATGTAAATAGAGAAGAAAAAAATGCTGTGCTAATTTTCCACACAGAAAACGCAGCGGATTGAAAGGAGAATGTCACTTGTGCGGATCTGCGTTTCTGCACCCATTCCATTATAGAAATTCGCAGTAAAAACAAAAAAACACAAGAAAAACGCATCAAATCTGTACCTGCAGTTTCTGCCTAGAGATGCAGATTTTGTGCAGAAAATTCTGCACCCAAACCTGCAACGTGTGCACATAGCCTTACAGAGCCATTTTGTATTAAGTGTAAGGGCAGTGACAGGCCAGAATCAGCACTAGAGGGACACTGGGCCATGAGAACTTACATTTCTTCCCGGTAGGGGACGTGACGTTACTGGAGGAACTCGCTGCGGCGCCAAATGATTTCCTCGGAGCTCGGGCAGCTACAGCTGAAAGAAAGGAATAGGCACAGTGACCGGTGTGCTGACAGGACATCTCACACCGAGCACAGCGGCGAGGCGTCACCAGCGCGAAGAGCCGCACAAGAGCTCGGACATTCTGGCGCGCACCTTCTGATGGCGCCAAAACACACAAACCATTACACTGGTCGGCCAGGTACAGACTGTAACGCGCCTATTCGGGCGCAGTAGACAGCATGCCGTGGAGAACTACAGAGAGGCTTGTGCTACGTGGAGGAAAGCAGGGCAGCACCGGTTACTGGTGTAACCCCAGACAGCAGTGTGGGCAGCACCGGTTACTGGTGTAACCCCAGACAGCAGTGTCCCCAGCACCGTCCCCCCGCCCCAGACAGCAGTGTCCCCAGCACCGTCCCCCCCGCCCCGGACAGCAGTGTCCCCAGCACCGTCCCCCCGCCCCAGACAGCAGTGTCCCCAGCACCGTCCCCCCGCCCCAGACAGCAGTGTCCCCAGCACCGTCCCCTCGCCCCGGACAGCAGTGTCCCCAGCACCGTCCCCCCGCCCCAGACAGCAGTGTCCCCAGCACCGTCCCCCCGCCCCGGACAGCAGTGTCCCCAGCACCGTCCCCCCGCCCCGGACAGCAGTGTCCCCAGCACCGTCCCCTCGCCCCGGACAGCAGTGTCCCCAGCACCGTCCCCCCGCCCCAGACAGCAGTGTCCCCAGCACCGTCCCCCCGCCCCAGACAGCAGTGTCCCCAGCACCGTCCCCCCGCCCCGGACAGCAGTGTCCCCAGCACCGTCCCCCCGCCCCAGACAGCAGTGTCCCCAGCACCGTCCCCCCGCCGTGGCCAGCCGCTCACCTTTCCTGTAGCTGCCGGTGGAAGCCCCTGCGCTATCAGCCTTAGTACGCACCATCCTGCTGCTGCCGCCCGCGTTCTCACACTACAGAGACACAAGATTATGGCGCACTTTAAAGCTCGCACTTTGGCGCTCACAGAACAGACCCGCCCCCGTAATTCTATTGCACACATTTCTTCCCGCCCCGCCCACTCTTTGGTAACCAGCCAATGAGGTCAGAGAATAAGCTGTCAGTCAGCCTGCCTTGGTCTGTTCCCGCCATGTGTGGAGTGACGTAGTGACGGAGGTGTGCGCTGCTGTGGAGTTTCCCGCTCAGTTGTGTGACTGGCAGGCGCCATCCAGTGCGCGCAGTGTCCTGCCTGGTGCGAGACAGAGACACACCTCATTATACCAGCCATGAAGACAATGAGCCGGTATGTTCTCTGAGAAGCTGAAATCCAGGGCCTGCAGCAATATGTGGGGTGATAATGGCAGACCATGGCGGTATCACAAGGAATGTGTTGTATGGGGTCACCAGGTAGGACTGGGACTGAAATTCAACCCTGGCATTTGAAATCACACAGGCCCATGTTGCCCCTGCCCCCCCGAACCCTAGATGGGGAAATATTACTAACTAGATGGTGGCCCGATTCTAACGCTTCGGGTATTCTAGAATATGTATGTATATAGCAGCCACATAGTATATAGCACAGGCCACGTAGTATATAGGAGCCATGTAGTATATAGCAGACAAATACTACGTGGCCTGTGCTATATACTATGTGGCTGCTATATACATACATATTGTAGAATATCCGATGCGTTAATACAGGCCACTCAATATATAACAGTGGCTACGCAGTATATAACACAGCCCACGTACAATATAACCCAGGCTACGCAGTATATAGCAGCCACGCAGTATATAACACAGGCCACGCAGTATATAACACTGGCCACATAATATATAGCACAGCCCACGCAGTACAAAACAGCCCATGCAGTATCTAACACTGGCCACGTAGTATATAGCAGCCACGCGGTATATAACAGCCCACGTAGTATACAGCAGTGTGGGCACTATATCCCTGTTTAAAAAAAATAATTAAAATAAAAAATAGTTATATACTCACCTGCCGGGTGATGCGCGCGCGGCTGCTGCCATCTTCCGTTCCCAGGATGCATTGCGAAATTACCCACGACTTAACGGTCTCGCGAGACCGCTAAGTCTTCTGGGTAATTTCGTAATGCATTTCTGGGAACGGAAGATGGCGGCAGCCGCGCACGCCTGGGCGGACTACAGAGGGTGAGAATAGCAGGGGTTTTTTTTTATTATTTTTAACATTACATCTTTTTACTATTGATGCTGCATAGGCAGCATCAATAGTAAAAAGTTGGGGACACAGGGTTAATAGCAGCGATAACGGAGTGCGTTACCCGCGGAATAACACGGTCCGTTACCGCTGACATTAACCCTGTGTGAGTGCTAACTGGAGGGGAGTATGCGGGCGCCGAGCACTGACTGCAGGGGAGTAGGGAGGGACTAATCGGACTGTGGCCGTCGCTGATTGGTTGCGGCAGCCATGACCGGCAGCTGGCGAGACCCATCAGCGACGCAGGATTTCCGTTACGGAAGTTGCGGACAGAAAGACGGAAGTACCCCTTAGACAATTATATATATAGATATTACCCTGCCTGGAGGATATCAAGATTTATTACAAGACCAATATTTCTAAAAATACCAATAATATTGCTATATAAGATTAATATCAAAATAATAATATTGCAATATTAGACAAATACCAACAAACTATAACCAAATATTACCTGCTTATACAGTTATAATACCACCATGTCGATTGCTAAAGAGGTTGACGTTAAAGTCTATGTAACTTCAGACTTCTGAATCCTCATAGCGTTCACTGTGAAGATTCTCTGATTCCAGCATTGGGAGCGGGCCGTCATGGCTTTGCTAATTTCTCCTGTATTGAGCGAGCCCGTGCACATCTAGTCAGCACCTGACTGCATGTATGCGAATCACATGCTAAAAATGATCAGGGGTGAAACTACAGTAGGTGCAAGGGTTGCAATCGCAACCAGGCCCTGGAGCCTAGGGGGCCCAAATGTCTCTTTTGTCTATATAAAAAGACTAATGATATTAACCCCTTCATGACCCAGCCTATTTTGGCCTTAATGACCTTGCCGTTTTTTGCAATTCTGACCAGTGTCCCTTTATGAGGTAATAACTCCGGAACGCTTCAACGGATCCTAGCGATTCTGAGATTGTTTTTTCGTGAGATATTGGGCTTCATGTTAGTGGTAAATTTAGGTCGATAATTTCTGAGTTTATTTGTGAAAAAAACGGAAATTTGGCAAAAAATTTGAAAATTTCGCAATTTTCACATTTTGAATTTTTATTCTGTTAAACCAGAGAGTTATGTGACACAAAATAGTTAATAAATAACGTTTCCCACATGTCTACTTTACATCAGCACAATTTTGGAAACAACATTTTTTTTTGCTAGGAAGTTATAAGGGTTAAAATTTGACCAGTGATTTCTCATTTTTACAAAATTTACAAAACCATTTTTTTTAGGGACCACCTCACATTTGAAGTCACTTTGAGGGGTCTATATGGCTGAAAATACCCAAAAGTGACACCATTCTAAAAACTGCACCCCTCAAGGTGCTCAAAACCACATTCAAGAAGTTTATTAACCCTTCAGGTGTTTCACAGCAGCAGAAGCAACATGGAAGTAAAAAATTAACATTTAACTTTTTAGTCACAAAAATGATCTTTTAGCAACAATTTTTTTATTTTCCCAGCGGTAAAAGGAGAAACTGGACCACGGTCGTTGTTGTCCAATTTGTCCTGAGTACGCTGATACGTCATATGTGGGGGTAAACCACTGTTTGGGCGCACGGCAGGGCTCGGAAGGGAAGGAGCGCCATTTGACTTTTTGAATGAAAAATTGGCTCCAATCTTTAGCGGACACCATGTCACGTTTGGAGAGCCCCCGTGTGCCTAAACATTGGAGCTCCCCCACAAGTGACCCCATTTTGGAAACTAGACCCCCCAAGGAACTTATCTAGAAGCATAGTGAGCACTTTAAACCCCCAGGTGCTTCACAAATTGATCCGTAAAAATGAAAAAGTACTTTTTTTTCACAAAAAAATTATTTTAGCCTCAATGTTTTCATTTTCACATGGGCAACAGGATAAAATGGATCCTAAATTTTGTTGGGCAATTTCTCCTGAGTACACCAATACCTCACATGTGGGGGTAAACCACTGTTTGGGCACATGGTAAGGCTCGGAAGGGAAGGAGCACCATTTGACTTTTTGAATGAAAAATTATCTCCATCGTTAGCGGACACCATGTCGCGTTTGGAAAGCCCCTGTGTGCCTAAACATTGGAGCTCCTCCACAAGTGACCCCATTTTGGAAACTAGACCCCCCCAAGGAACTCATCTAGAGGCATAGTGAGCACTTTAAACCCCCAGGTGCTTCACAAATTGATCCGCAAAAATGAAAAAGTACTTTTTTTCACACAAAATTTCTTTTAGCCTCAATTCTTTCATTTTCACATGGGCAACAGGATAAAATGGATCCTAAAATTTGTTGGGCAATTTTTCCTGAGTATGCCGATACCTCATATGTGAGGGTAAACCACTGTTTGGGTGCACGGCAAGGCTCGGAAGGGGAGGCGTGCCATTTGACTTTTTGAATGGAAAATTAGCTCCAATCGTTAGCGGACACCATGTCGCGTTTGGAGAGCCCCTGTGTGCCTAAACATTGGAGCTCCCCTACAAGTGACCCCATTTTGGAAACTAGACCCCCCAAGGAACTTATCTAGATGCATAGTGAGCACTTACAACCCCCAGGTGCTTCACAGAAGTTTATAACGCAGAGCCGTGAAAATAAAAAAATAATTTTTCTTTCCTCAAAAATTATTTTTAGCCCAGAATTTTTTATTTTCCCAAGGATAATAGGAGAAATTGGACCCCAAATGTTGTTGTCCAGTTTGTCCTGAGTACGATGATACCCCATATGTGGGGGTAAACCACTGTTTGGGCGCACGGCAGGGCTCGGAAGGGAAGGCACGCCATTTGGCTTTTTGAATGGAAAATTAGCTCCAATCATTAGCGGACACCATGTCGCGTTTGGAGAGCCCCTGTGTGCCTAAACATTGGAGCTCCAGCACAAGTGACCCCATTTTGGAAACTAGACCTCCCAAGGAACTAATCTAGATGTGTGGTGAGCACTTTAAACCCCCAAGTGCTTCACAGAAGTTTATAACGCAGAGCCATGAAAATAAAAAATAATTTTTCTTTTCTCAAAAATGATTTTTTTAGCCCACAATTTTTTATTTTCCCAAGGGTAACAGGAGAAATTGGACCCCAAAAGTTGTTGTCCAGTTTCTCCTGAGTACGCTGATACCCCATATGTGGGGGTAAACCATTGTTTTGGCATACGTCGGGGTTCGGAAGGGAAGTAGTGACGTTTTGAAATGCAGACTTTGATGGAATGCTCTGCGGGCGTCAGGTTGCGTTTGCAGAGCCCCTGATGTGCCTAAACAGTAGGAACTCCCCACAAGTGACTCCATTTTGGAAACTAGACCCCCAAGGGAACTTATCTAGATGTGTGGTGAGCACTTTGAACCCCCAAGTGCTTCACAGAAGTTTATAACGCAGAGCCGTGAAAATAAAAAATGTGTTTCCTTTCCTCAAAAATATTTTTTTAGCCCAGAATTTTTTATTTTTGCAAGAGTAACAGGAGAAATTGGACCCCTAAAGTTGTTGTCCAGTTTCTCCTGAGTACGCTGATACCCCATATGTGGGGGTAAACCACTGTTTGGGCACATGCCGGGGCTCGGAAGGGAAGTGGTGACGTTTTGGAATGCAGACTTTGATGGAATGGTCTGCGGGCATCATGTTACGTTTGCAGAGCCCCTGATATGCCTAAACAGTAGAAACCCCCCACAAGTGACCCCATTTTGGAAACTAGACCCCCGAAGGAACTTATCTAGATGTGTGGTGAGCACTTTCAACCCCCAAGTGCTTCACAGAAGTTTATAACGCAGAGCCGTGAAAATAAAAAATAATTGTTCTTTCCTCAAAAATTATGTTTTAGCAAGTAATTTTTTATCTTTGCAAGGGTAACAGGAGAAATTGGACCCCAACAGTTGTTGCCCAGTTTGTCCTGAGTACGCTGGTACCCCAAATGTGGGGGTAAACCACTGTTTGGGCGCACGTCGGGGCTTGGAAGGGCGGGAGCACCATTTGACTTTTTGAACGCAAGATTGGCTGGAATCAATGGTGGCGCCATGTTGCGTTTGGAGACCCCTGATGTGCCTAAACAGTGGAAACCCCTCAATTCTAACTTCAACACTAACCCCAACACACCCCTAATCCTAATCCCAACTGTAGCCATAACCCTAATCACAACCCTAACCCCAACACACCCCTAACCACAACCCTAACCGCAACACACCCGTAACCCTAATTCCAACCCTAATCCTAACCCTAATCCCAACCGTAACCCTAATCCCAACCCTAACCACAACTGTAACCCCAACACACCCCTAACCCTATCCGTAACCCTAACCACAAGCCTAATCTTAACCCTATTTCAAACCCTAGCCCTAATTCCAACCCTAACTCTAATTCCAACCCTAACCCTAAGGCTGTGTGCCCACGTTGCGGATTCGTGTGAGATTTTTTCCGCACGATTTTTGAAAAATCTGCAGGTAAAAGGCACTGCGTTTTACCTGCGGATTTACAGCAGATTTCCAGTGTTTTTTTGTGCGGATTTCACCTGCGGATTCCTATTGAGGAACAGGTGTAAAACGCTGCGGAATCCGCACAAAGAATTGACATGCTGCGGAAAATACAACGCAGCGTTTCTGCACGGAATTTTCCGCACCATGGGCACAGCGGATTTGGTTTTCCTTAGGTGTACATGGTACTGTAAACTTGATGGAAAACTGCTTCGAATTCGCAGCGGCCAATCCGCTGCGGATCCGCGGCCAATCCGCTGCGGATCCGCGGCCAATCCGCTGCGGATCCGCGGCCGATCCGCTGCGGATCCGCGGCCGATCCGCTGCGGATCCGCGGCCGATCCGCTGCGGATCCGCGGCCGATCCGCTGCGGATCCGCGGCCGATCCGCTGCCGATCCGCGGCCGATCCGCTGCGGATCCGCGGCCGATCCGCTGCGGATCCGCGGCCGATCCGCTGCCGATCCGCGGCCGATCCGCTGCGGATCCGCGGCCGATCCGCTGCCGATCCGCGGCCGATCCGCTGCGTATCCGCTGCCGATCCGCTGCGGATACGCGGCCGATCCGCTGCGGATCCGCGGCCGATCCGCTCTGTGTGCACATGCCATAACCCTACCCCTAACCCTACCCGTAACCCTAACTCTACCCCTAGTTCTAACCCTAGTTCTAACCCTAACCCTAGTGGAAAAAGAAAAAAAAAATTTTCTTTATTTTATTATTGTCCCTACCTATGGGGGTGATAAAGGGGGGGGTGTTATTTATTATTTTTTTTATTTTGATCGCTGTGATAGAACCTACCACAGCGATCAAAATGTACTTGTAAGGAATCTGCCGACTGGCAGATTCGGCGGGCGCACTGAGCATGCGCCCGCCATTTTCCAAGATGGCGGCGCCCAGCGAGGAGACGGCCGGACACCGGGAGGATCGGTAAGTATGAAGGGGTGGTGGGGGGGTGGATCTGAGCACAGGGGGGGTGATCGGAGCACAGGGGGGGGTGGATCTGAGCAAGGAGGGAGCGGACAGGAGGACGGGGGAGCCGGCAGGCGGACGGAGGGGACCGGACCCCATAACGGAGGACTGGGGGGGCGATCGGTGGGTGTGGGGGGGGTCACTTGAGTATTTCCAGCCATGGCCGATGATATTGCAGCATCGGCCATGGCTGGATTGTAATATTTCACCAGTTTTTTAGGTGAAATATTACAAATCGCTCTGATTGGCAGTTTCACTTTCAACAGCCAATCAGAGCGATCGTAGCCACGGGGGGGTGAAGCCACCCCCCCTGGGCTGAAGCACCACTCCCCCTGTCTCTGCAGATCGGGTAAAATCGGAGTTAACCCTTTCACCCGATCTGCAGGGACGCGATCATTCCATGACGCATACGCTGCGTCATAGGTCGGATTGGCACAGACTTTCATGACGCAGCGTATGCGTCAAAGGTCGGGAAGGGGTTAAAGACTTGCAATAATTGGGGGCCCCATTAGAGATTTTGCTTTTTTGCCCAGGAGAGGTGACATATCAGCACAGGGATCCACCTTTAAAGGACACCTTGACATGGCAGTTGGGCTCACATACTGTATATTGGCCGATCTATGAGCTAAGAACCTTTTTTACTGTACTTTTCATAGCAATTTTGCAGATAAATAGTTCATGTATACACTACATAGCACTTTTTTTTTCCTTTTCCCCCATTTTTATGGCAGTAATGCAGTTTCAATGTTCTAGAGTAATTGTTCTTGGTAAATCATGGTGCAACCTTTATAGTTTTTCAAGTTATATGCCTTTTTGGTTGGCACCTGTTCACACTAGATTGAATGTACTGGTCTTTTTCTCTATTTGTATCAAACCCTTTTTGGACATGTGCACTAGCACTCCTATCAGCCACAGGTGATTTTAAGTAGTTAGCAGGTCCATTCCTGCACCATAAATTGTAGGCTTCTTTGCCCAAGAGAGGTGACATATGAGTGAGGACAGGGACCCAACTATGAAGGACGCCTTGACGTGGCAATTGGGCTCACATATATTGGCCAATCTATGCGCTAAGTACCTTTTTTTTTACTGTATTTTTCTCACCAATTTTTCAGAGGAAAAATTCACATATACACTATAGCGCTTTTTTTTTTCTTTTTGTCCCATTTTCTATGGCAGTAATGCAGTTTCAATGTTCTAGAGTTATCATTCTTGGTAATTCATGGTGCAACCTTTACAGTTTTTCATGTTACCCTGTTGGTTCCAGCCTCAGCAGGTCGCAAACAAAAGGGATGCCCGTGGCATGCTGGCGTAAGTGATGAAGCCAGCAATTTTGTGCTGTGTCACAACTGCAAACAGTGGGCATCTTGAGGATGCATATCCTGATAACAATGTAGCATCCAAAGTGGCCCAAGACCAGACAGGCCTTTCTGGCATTTGCCAGAATTGCCAGTCCGGCCCTGGGGGTCACACATACATGCAGTCACCCACAATACTGTGGCGTTGTGGAAGCAGCACTGGATTTGGAGTATTAGTCATTTACAACAAGCTGCTACTTCCATCTTGGGCCGAATTCCGACATCTGTGTAGTGTATCACCATTAGAGTATGGACCCCATACTTAGGCCGGACTCCTGAGCCTAACCCGACAGCTGTTTAAAGGGAACCTGTCACCCCCAAAATCGAAGGTGAGCTAAGCCCACCGGCATCAGGGGCTTATCTACAGCATTCTGGAATGCTGTAGATAAGCCCCCGATGTATCCTGAAGGGTAAGGAAAAACAGGTTATATTATACTCACTCAGGGGCGGTCCCGGTCTGGTTCTGGTCCGATGGGCGTCGTGGTCTGGTCCGGGGACTCCCATCTTCTTACGATGACGTCCTCTTCTTGTATGTCAGAGAGGCCCAGCACCTGTGCATTGCAGTACTTTGCTCTGCCCTCAACAGGGGGTGAGTATAATCTAACCTCTTTTTCTCATCTTTCAGGATACATCGGGGGCTTATCTACAGCATTACAGAATGCTGTAGATAATCCCCTGATGCTGGAGGGCTGAGCTTACCTTTGATTTTGGGGGTGACAGGTTCCCTTTAACAGCTTGAATGCTGCACATTTAAATACAACCAAAATGTTTCTGTATGATGGGCAATATGTTAGCATTTTGGGGCCCCATTTTAACCTTTTGCCCAGGACCCCACTTTGCCTAAAACTGGCCCTGCCCATAGCCAGTTCATTCATTGTCGCCTGTGCTCCTACCGTGTTGCACAGATGTCTGCATGAGCCCTTAGAATTACAATTGGCCCTTTGAAGGCAACCATAATGCTGATGTGACCCTCGGTGAAAATGAGTCTGACACCTCTACTCTATTCCAAAGACATACTGATAGGGAATTTAGATTGTGAGCCTCATTGGGGACAGCGATAATAATGTGTGCAAACTGTAAAGCGCTGCGGAATATGTTAGTGCTATATAAAAAAAAATAAAGATCCCATGGACTGTTTGCAGTCCTGAATCCCTGCCACAATATTGAACCCTATTAGTGTAGCAACGGGGAGGGGGAAGAGGGAGCGGTTGCCCTGAGCCCCTGACTAGGTGGCGCCCGCAGGAAACGACCGCTACCCCTAACTGTATCTGAATGGAGGAAGAATTTTGAAATCAGTGAGACAACAAGAAAGTGAACTGCTCTCATCCAGCTCCATTAATACTTTGTGCATTTTACATATTGAATTTGTTTTAAACATGCATCCAGAGGCATATATGGGAGCGCAGGCAGGGCATGTGTCCTGGGCTCAGTCGGCAGATGGGCGCCTTCAGGCTGCGTTATGCGGAGGTCCAAGGTGTCTCCCCGGCGACTGCATTTTGTCACCCCCCTGACTGGGAGTCAGCAGTTCTCTGAGCCGGCTGTCAAGCTGACAGCCAACTCAGAGAAAGTTCAGTGCGCCAATTCCCAGTGATCAATTGTACAATTGAAGCCTTGACTGCCCGGTGAGAGTGATTTCAGCATGTAATCAGGTCATGTGATCACCCTGCTGATGTCACTCGCCAGCGTGGCAGAAGCACCAACAATATTGGTGGTAAGTGCTCCAGTGGATGGAGCTGAAGACACCAAAGATTTATTGTAAGGGGGGGGGGGTTGGGGGGACAAGGGATAAGATGAGGGAGCAAGTATGAGGAAACAGCATGAGGGGGACACAGTATTGTAAGTGGGGGATGGTTGCAGACACAGTATGAGGGGGGAATGTATGTGGACAAAAAATGGGGAGGATGGGTGCAGACAGTACGGTGAGTGGGGGATGGGTGCGGACCCAGTATGAGGAGCAAGGAAGGCAATGTATGCAGACACAGTATGAGGAGAGAGGGGTGCTGCTATTGGTTTTGATCTTGTACACATGTAACAATCCATAACTTGTAAGATTATGTGATACATGACTATGTTAATAAAGTGTAGTGATGTATGACCAATTTAGGATTACTATGTTTTTATTTAAGTTAGAAACGTTAAATGGGTTGTCCAGGTTTTTGATGAGTCTGCAGTCATTCTATGTGTCTGCAGACTTCTGAATTCTCACAAGTGCTCACTGCTGTCAGGATTCTCTGGTGCCAGCAGTGAGAGTGGGAGGTCACAAAATCACAAGCATGCGATTTGCATACATGCAGTCACATGTCAACTAGACATGCGTGGAAAATGAATTGAGCGAGACTGAATATGTCTAGTCAGAATGTGGCCAGTGTTATAAAAGTGTAGCAACTCACTCGGGAATGTAGGTAACAGACTAAAAATGCAATTGACCCTTCTAGTTCCTGTACAGACTAAAGATCCTGATCCCACGGGCCCTAGCGGTTTCTGCATGAGCTGAGATAGCCCTAACCAAAGACTAGATGATGGCAACTTGGATCTATGCTTTCTGCAAGGTCGTTGAGCGCTTCACGTTCCTCATTAAGAACCGGAGGGCAGAGCATAGTGTAAATTGCCTGCGGTTTCTGCATGAGCTGAGATAGCCCTAACCAAAGACTAGATGATGGCAACTTGGATCTATGCTGCCTGCAAGGTCGTTGAGCGCTTCACGTTCCTCATTAAGAACCGGAGGGCAGAGCATAGTGTAAATTGCCTGCAGACGGAAAGTGTGCTGAAACAGAAGGAGATTCCAGAATGAGTAAAAAAAAAATGCAAATTATGAAATAAAGGATTAAGTATGTACTGTTAGATAATATACCGCCTATTACCTAAAAAGAAACAGAAAACAGGTGTTGTGTAAAGAACATAAACAGCAAAGAGATAAACCCTATGTCACGGTTCCACCCCTCAGTCTGTCTGGGATGCAGTTACTGACAGCTCAGCTGTCCAATCTGGTATAGGAGTGTGCTGAAGCTATTGGTACTTTGACAGCTTGGCCCTCCAATCAGGCACAGGGGTGTGCCGAGCTGTCAATGTGTTGATTGACAGCTCAGCTATCCAATCTCAGACTGTGAGGCGTCAGCTGTCTCCATGTGTTCATTGTTCCAGTTAATTGCCATTCTTCATAACTGAGCTGTGTCTCCCAGAACTCTGCCAGACGTACATTAAGCCTGTGAGGTTGTGCTTTCCTGTGCCTTGAGTTCTGTATGCTTGAACTGTTGCCTGACCTTGATCTTCGTTCTGACCATCCGCCCGTTAAACCCCTTCAGCTCTGAACCGTAATCCTCACGGTACTCTGACCTTGGATCGTTACCTGACTACGCTTTTGTCTCTTCCTTCTGTTTAGGACATACCCTCCTGGCTTCTGACCTTGGATACCCTGACCACTCTGACTCACGCCTTGGCTGTGAGAAGTGACTAGCATCACACCCTAGCTGGTCTTTTACTGACTAGCATAAACTACAGCAGTATAGCTAGATATCCAAATTATACTATCACCAGCAGGAAATACCAGCAGGGGGAAAGTATAAATGAGTAAATAAAAACACGTTACCTCAAAAAGAGTGAAGCAAGGATAACAGAATCTAAACACCCTGATAAAAAGGTGTGTCTGCTGTGGCTCGTTGGACAGAGAAACTGACCCTAAAGCACAGGATCAAGGGTTCGTACCCAAAGGCATGGCAGTACCCCCCCCCCTTCTATGAGCAGCCACTGGACCCACTGAGATCCCTAATTGCTGATGCCACTGACTTAACTCCCTCACTAGGCGATCCGTATGCAAATCTTTTGCTTCAACCCAGGAATTATCCTTCAGACCGAAACCCTTCCATTTAACGAGATATTGCAGTCGGCATCTGACATATCTGCAACCCAAAACTCTTTCCACCTTATACTCCTTGTCCTCCTCCAAGTCAACGTCAATGATGTCCTGAGGACCCGGCATCCCCTCAAACTTTTTAAGACGAGAGGAATGGAAGGAATTATTAATCCTCCACGCAACAGATAGTTGGAGCTTGACCATCACAGGATTAATGATATTACTTACGTTATATGGATCAACAAATTTAGGAGTAAATTTCCAAATAGAAACAAATATTTTTTGAAGATAGCCAAACAAAATCTCCCACTTTAAAGACATTGGCCCTCCTACGTCTGCGGTTCGCAGTTCTCTTGATCTGCTTCCAAATTATCAAAAGACCTTCTCTCCAGAACTTAAAGGGGTTGTCCACTACTTTCAGTTAACCCCCCAATGTATCTCCCCGGGGCCCCTGATGAATTGTGTAAATATCTTCCGTTGCCGTTTTCGCCTGTGAGCGGCGCTATGTGGCGGCTGAGTCCGGGTCACGTGACCCCCAGGCTGCAGCCGCCGCTTATTTCCACCGACGTCACGTCAATTTCCAGACTCTGAAAATTGACGTGACGTCATGAGCAGGCGTGACCCCAGGCTCACAGTCAGCAGTCACTCATCAAGAGTGACTGGGCTGTGGGCGGCGCTGGGGGCTGCCTGCGGGGCTGTGCTGGGGGCGGGCGGGGCTAGGCAGGGATGATTGTGCGGGCGGGGCTAGGCAGGGATGATTGTGCGGGCTGGCGCCTGTATGTGCGGGCCGGCGCCTGTATGTGCGGGCCGGCGCCTGTATGTGCGGGCCGGCGCCGGTATGTGCGGGGGTGTGCAGGCGGTGCTGGGGTCTGCTGGCCGTGCTGGGGTCTGCTGCGGGGCTGTGCAGTGGTGGTGGTGGTGGCGGCGGCGGGGGTGTCTCTGTGCAGGCTTCGTCCGATGGGACTACAAGTCCCATCGGGCTCTGCCTGCTACAGTGACAGTAAGTGACACATTAGCCAATGATGGGACAGTAGTAGTCCCATCATCCGGCTAATGTGTTGAATGTAAAAAAAACACACATATACACTACATACACACACCATATGACATGTAACATGTGACAACATGACATACGACATGCAATGATATGCGACGTGACAACATGCGACGACATGCACCATGCGATATGCACCATGCGACGACATGCACCATGCGATGACATGCGACATGTGACAACATGCACCATGGGACGACATGCAACGACATGCACCATGCGACGAAATGCACCATAAAATGACATGCAACATATGACGTGCAACATATGACATGCAACATGCGACGACATGCAACATATGACATGCACCATGCGACCACATGCAACGACATGCAACATATGACATGCACCATGCGACGACATGCACCATGCGACCACATGCGGCGACATGTACCATGCGATGACATGCACCATGCGACGACATGCAACATGACATACGACATGCACCATGCGACGACATGCACCATGCGATGACATACAACATGACGTGCAACGACATGCGACGATATGCAACATGCGACAACATGCACCATGCGACGACATGCACCATGCGGCGACATGCACCATGCGGCGACATGTACCATGCGACGACATGCAACATGCGATGACATGCAACATGCTATGACATGCAGCATGCAATGACATGCAACATGTGACATGCACCATGCGATGACATACAACATGCGATGACATGCACCATGCAACGACATGCAACATGTGACAGGCAACATGCCACATACAGTACGAACAGACATACAGTACATATAACATAGAGTACATACTCACCATCACTTGTCACTTTGATCCCCGAAGCCAGTGTCATCTGTAAAAAATATTAAAATAATAAACAAACACTATACTCCCTGATCCGCAGAAATCCAATTAAAACGAGTGTCCCTCGACGATCTCCCGTGGAGAGCAGGAGCATCAGTTAATGCGACCGCTCTCCAGGGGCTCCAGGAATACAATGATGGAAGGTATCCTTCCACAATGTATTCCTCACAATGTATTCCTACGCCCCTAAGAGAAAATAGTCCCTAGTCTCACTTTATGCCATTGCTGTTTGAGAAATTTTCCCAGGCAGCAATTGCCATGAAGTGAGACTTTGTCCTAAGGTAACCTCTCAGTGATGCACTGCAGGAGCCATTGTCTCCTGTCAGTGTGTCACTGAGGGTCCTATAGAGCAGTGACATCACCCGATGTCACTGTTCTATAGGGGAGATCGTCGTGGGACACTCGTTATTAATTGGACTACGACGGAAAGGTAGTATACGGTATATTATTTTACGTTTTTTTGCAGGCACTGAAGTATGGTAAGTATGGTTAAATGAAGAATATTAAAATACTTTTTTCCTAATGTGTGTGTGTTTTATTAACCCTTTATTAGTATTGGATTAATAATGGATAGGCGCCTTATTGACGCCTCTCCGTTATTAACCCGGCTTAATGTCACCTTACAACAGCAAGGTGACATTAACCCCTTATTACCCCATATCCCACTGCTACGTGGGAGTGGGAAGAGAGGGGCTAAGTTACATCTTACAGATGCGCCATTTCTGGGGCAGCTGCGGACTGGTATTTGTAGCCGGGGGGGGGGGGGGGACCAATATCCATGGCCCCTCCCTAGGCTATGAAGATCAGCCCACAGCTGTCTGCGTAGCCTTTCTGGATATAAAATATAGGGGGACCCCACGTCATTGTTTTGGGGTCCCCCTATTTTAATAGCCAGTAAAGGCTGCGCAGAGAGCTGTGGGCTGATATTCATAGCAGGCTACAAATATTGGCCCCCGACCGTCGGCTTTCCCCCTCTGGCACAGAAAATTGCGCGGGAGCCCACGCCGTTTTTTTCCGTTTTTTTAAATTAAATTCAACGCTCATTAAGGCCTCTTTCATACTTGCGTCGGTACGGGTCCGTCGCTATGCATCGGGCCGACGTAGCGACGCACATTGTGAAATTTGCACGACGTGGGCAGCGGATGCAGTGTTTCAACGCATCCGCTGCCCATTCTGAAGTCCGGGGAGGAGGGGGCAGAGTTTTGGCCGCGCATGCGCGGTAGAAAATGGCGGACGCGACGGACAAAAAAACGTTCACTTGAACGTTTTTTCGTGCCAACGGTCAGCCAAAACACGACGGATCCGTTGCACGACGGATGCGACGTGTGGCCATCCGTCGCTAGTACAAGTCTATGGGTAAAAAAACGCATCCTGCGAGCACATTTGCAGGATCCGTTTTTTTCCCAATAAGACAGATTGCGACGGATTGCTAAAAACGCAAGTGTGAAAGAAGCCTTAGAAACATCGGCCTCTCTATTATATATCTATGGATATATCTATCTACAGATATATATATATATATATATATATATATATATAGATATATATATATATATATATATATAGATATATATATATAGATATATCTATAGATACATAGATGTATCTATCCATATATCTGGCTGCTTTCACACATCAGGTTTTTGCCGTCAGGCACAATCCGGCGAGTTTTGTAAAAAACGGATCCATTTTTTTCAGCCGGATCCGTTTTTTTCTCATAGAGTTGTATTAGCGCCGGATTGCGCCTGATGGCCACACGTTTCATCCGTTTTTTGCCAGATCAGTCAAAAAAGCTGTTTCTGCCGGACGGAAAACACATACAGAGGAACGTTTTTTCTGTCCGGCAAAAAAACGCACAGCGACAGATCCGGCAAAAAGCGTATGAAACTGAGATGTGAAATGATGAATCCGGCCTCCGAATCCGTTTTTTCATGCATGTTTCCATTCAAATCATGCACATTTTCCGTTAATTTATTTCCAAAAACTGCATCAAAACCACGCAAAAACTGCACCAAAAACAGCATCAAAACCACCAAAAAAATCATCAAAACTGCACCAAAAACTGCATCAAAACCTACTGCAGTTTTGGTGCGGTTTTGATGCAGTTTTTGGTGCGGTTTTGATGCCGTTTTTGTTGCAGTTTTGATGCGTTTTTGATGCATTTTTTGGTGTGGTTTTTGCACGGCTTTGATGCAGTTTTTGGTGCAGTTTTGATGCAGTTTTTGGTGCGGTTTTGGTGCAGTGTTGATGCAATTTTGGTGCGGTTTTGATGCAGTTTTTGGTGCGGTTTTGATGCCGTTTTTGATGCAGTTTTTGGTGTGGTTTTTGCGCGGTTTTGATGCAGTTTTTGGTGCAGTGTTGATGCAATTTTGGTGCGGTTTTGATGCAGGTTTTGGTGCAGTTTTGATGCTTTTTTATGCAGTTTTTTGCGCTGTTTTGATGCATTTTTAATTCGCTTTTGATGCGGTTTTTGCGCGGTTTTTATGCGTTTTGGTGCATTTTTGAAAGCTAAATAAAGATGTATTATTGAACAAAAAAAAAAAAGATTTGTGATGTCATTATTGTCCAACCTCCTCTTTTATATTTGTCCAACCCACACTCCATTACACACACAGATAGACAGATAGATGATAGATGAAATGGATAGACAGATCTACATATAGATAGATCTATAGATGCATACATCTTTTCCTATATCTATCTATAGATATATCTGGATAGATATATCTATTGATAGATGTATGGATAGCGTAGGGTGCGTGTCCACTGTCCAGATTACATCCGAATGAGCTGCAGATTGGATGCTGCGTACTTGTAGTCCCATCGGATGATGCCTGCACACACACCCCAAAAGACCCCCCGCATAGCCCCGCACACACCCGAACAGCCAGGCACCCACCCGAAAAGCCCCACACACACCCGAAAAGCCCCACACACACCCGAACAGTCCCGCACACACCCGAACAGTCCCGCACACACCCGAACAGCCCCGCACACACACGAACAGTCCTGCACACATCCGAACAGCCCGCAGACCCAGCACACACATACACGCACACAGTCACTGCCCACTTTCCGCCCACACACTTCCCTCCTCCCGAACTGCAGCGTTTCTCGGACCCACATCCGCAGCAAAACTGCACATCTTTTTTACATCTGCGGTTTTGCTGCGGATGTGCCCAACTCAATGCAAGTCTATGGGTGCAGAAACGCTGCAGTTCCGCACAAAAGTGACATGCTGCAAGAAAAAAAAGCTGCGTTTCGGTGCGGCTTTTTCCGCAGCATGTGCACCACAAGTCTGCGGCTCCCATAGACTTACATTGGTTGGGCACTACACTGCGGATTTTATGCAATTCTGTGCAGCAAAAAACCCTGCGGATCTGCAATCAAATCTGCAACGTGTGCACACAGCCTTAGCATTTAGTGAACCTAGCAAAAAACAAGTGTGGGATTGCACTTTATTTGCAATTTCATTGCACTTTGATTTTTTTTCACATTTTCTGTTACACGACATGGTAAAACCCATGGTGTCGTTCAAAAGTAGAACTTGTCCCGCAAAAAAATAAGCCCTCACATGGCCATATTGACGGAAAAATTATGGCTCTGGAAAGAAGGGGAGCGATAAAGAAAAAAAGCTCCAGGGGTGAAAGGAGTTTAGAAACATGGATATGGACATATATATAGAAATAGACATAGATATATAGATATATCTGTATGTATTCATCTATCTATTTGTTATCTATGTATCTATCCATCTATCTGTGTGTAATGGAGTGTGGGTTGGACAAATGTAAAAGAGGAGGTTGGACAGAAATGACATCACAAATCTTTTTGAAGATAGAGGAGGGAGGGGTTGGGGTGTGTTTTGGAGTGGGTGTGCCAGGTGCAGAGTTACAGGCGAGTGCAATGCATCATGGAACTTGTAGTATTAGAGCACAATAACTCAGGAGAAAGGAAGTTGTCATGAGAGCTGGATCCAGCACTAAAGATGTACTGCTACAGCATGATAAAAGGTAATATTGCTAAAATAAACACAGTAGATGTTTTCAGTGGCACATAATAGCAAGATTTATGAAAAAAAAAAAAGTTATAGTAGTGGACAACTTCTTTAATCAAACGAGAAGAATATTTTTCCTCCTCTGAAACTGCAGACTCCAAACCGTAAAAATGTAAGAAAAAAACTGAATAAAAATTCTCACAGCAAAAGAAAAGGTGAGGTACTGGTAGCAGTAGAGGTGCGGTTATTGAGAGCAATCTAAAGGTACCGTCACATTTAGCGACGCTGCAGCGATCTAGACAGCGATGCCGATCGCTGCAGCGTCGCTGTGTGGTCGCTGGAGAGCTGTCACACAGCTCTCCAGCGACCAACGATGCCGAAGTCCCCGGGTAACCAGGGTAAACACGCTTAGTAACCCGATGTTTACCCTGGTTACCAGTGTAAATGTAAAAAAAAAATAAACACTACATACTTACATTCCGATGTCTGTCGCGTCCCCCGGCGTTCTGCTTCCCTGCACTGTAAGCGCCGGCCCTAAAGCAGAGCTGTGACGTCACCGCTGTGCTCTGCTTTACGGTCGGCCTGCGCTGACACAGTGCAGGGAAGCAGAACGCCGGGGGACACGACAGACATCGGAATGTAAGTATTTAGTGTTTGGTTTTTTTTACATTTACACTGGTAACCAGGGTAAACATCGGGTTACTAAGCGTGGCCCTGCGCTTAGTAACCCGATGTTTACCCTGGTTACCAGTGAACACATCGCTGAATCGGTGTCACACACGCCGATTCAACGATGTCAGCGGGAGATCCAGCGACGAAATAAGGTGCTGGCCTTCTAGCTCTGACCAACGATGTCACAGCAGGATCCTGATCGCTACACAACGATATCGCTATCCAGGACGCTGCAACGTCACGGATCGCTAGCGATATCGTTGTTAAGTTGTTCATTGTGAAGGTACCTTAAGTCAGAGGAAGAAAATCCACCCAGTCATCTTGATTAGATGAAACAAAACATCTTAAGTATTGTTCTAATTCTTGTTTCATTCTCTCTGACTGACCATTAGTTTTAGGATGATAACCTGAGGAGAACAAAATCTTAATTCCTAATCTGGAGCAAAACTACTCCAAAAGCTAGCCATAAACTGAACCCCTCTATCAGAAATACTGGTTTTAGGAACACCATGTAACTTAATGATGTGAAAGATAAACAATGTAGCTAAACTCTTAGCCATAGGCAATTTTAGTATAGGAACCAAGAGAACCATCTTACTGAAACATAGGTACTAAATAATCGCAATGCGAATACAGTGGCCCGCGCTCAGGGGTGTGTGTATTATAGTAAAAGATTGTAGGCGGCTAACACAAGTATACAATGAATGATACTTGGATCGCTACAATGGTATACAATATATGGTGCTTAAATCACTAATTAAATGCTTAGACCTGCTGTAGAAAGCATATGAGTCAATATGTCATAAATGTATTTATGCCCGTATCGGCTATGTAGAAGTTGCTTACTGTGATTGCTGCGCTGTTCCAGTGTCCTGAGTAGACCCCGGCCTGGAGTCCGCTGTGAGATAAGATGCGGCGTCTGTGCAGGGCGGGGGGGGGGGGGGTTTGGTGGAGAAGGAATCGGCAGCTGTAGCGGTACCTGGGAGCCCCGGCCGAGGCGTCCCTGGTAACCGCGAGGAGAAAAAATGGCCGCTAGCGCCGGCTCGCTGGTGCCTGCAGAGTGACGTCACTATGGTACGGAGCGGCGCTGGAGCCAAAAAGGTGGCGACAAACCAACGCGTTTCGAAGGTGCTCGGCCTTCTTCGTCAGGGTTACCGCAAGTCGATCCCTAGGCTCCTTTTATGCGCTGCAGATAAGAAAGAACCCCGCCCTCGGTCCGCCTCCTCATAAAAATATCTCTGACAGCTAGAGTGTGTTCATAGAATAATGCTCAGGACAACTAAAGTGTGTACACGGGATGATGCGAAGGGCAAGGCTCGGTGTATATATGTATACCTACAAATTTTTTACAAATTCTAGCTCAGGGGAATTATCCCCTTACAGCGGTTCACCTACCCCTACACCAGTTTTTTATCCTTTTTGCTTTTAATCCCCTCCTTAATAAACCCCCCCCCCCCCCCTCTTTTATTCACTTATAAGTGCGAGGGTATTCACGTGGTTCATCCCCATTCATCCCTGTATTAAGGATATACATTATATTTACGAGTCATCACCTCATCCCAGCCCTATAATAGGGATATACCCCAGTCGCAGTTGCCCTCGCATAGCCACAGCAGTACCCTCCCTTACATATCTATATAGGTATATATATTTTACTTTGAGCAAGCTGCTTCTTCTTGTTTTTAAAAAAGCTAGTTTTAACAGCGAGTTTTTACAAGTACCCGAGCGTCATGTTTTTGCAAAAGGAGTTATTCGTTTTTAGTATGTATTTCTAATAAAGTAGTTTTTTAATAGTACCCACTTATCGAGGTGGTTGCAAAAGTTTTAATATGGTTCTGTACCAGCCATACCCCAGATGCATTAAATATAAATAAATATGCACAGGCATATATAGGTATACATATATACACCGAGCCTTGCCCTTCGCATCATCCCGTGTACACACTTTAGTTGTCCTGAGCATTATTCTATGAACACACTCTAGCTGTCAGAGATATTTTTATGAGGAGGCGGACCGAGGGCGGGGTTCTTTCTTATCTGCAGCGCATAAAAGGAGCCTAGGGATCGACTTGCGGTAACCCTGACGAAGAAGGCCGAGCACCTTCGAAACGCGTTGGTTTGTCGCCACCTTTTTGGCTCCAGCGCCGCTCCGTACCATAGTGACGTCACTCTGCAGGCACCAGCGAGCCGGCGCTAGCGGCCATTTTTTCTCCTCGCGGTTACCAGGGACGCCTCGGCCGGGGCTCCCAGGTACCGCTACAGCTGCCGATTCCTTCTCCACCAAACCCCCCCCCCCCCCGCCCTGCACAGACGCCGCATCTTATCTCACAGCGGACTCCAGGCCGGGGTCTACTCAGGACACTGGAACAGCGCAGCAATCACAGTAAGCAACTTCTACATAGCCGATACGGGCATAAATACATTTATGACATATTGACTCATATGCTTTCTACAGCAGGTCTAAGCATTTAATTAGTGATTTAAGCACCATATATTGTATACCATTGTAGCGATCCAAGTATCATTCATTGTATACTTGTGTTAGCCGCCTACAATCTTTTACTATAATACACACACCCCTGAGCGCGGGCCACTGTATTCGCATTGCGATTATTTAGTACCTACATTTCAATCCCAGGATAGGCACAGATCCTGTGTGGTTCCAGCAGCTAGGGGGGTCTTTTCATTCTATTCCACTCCACTGCCCACTCCTCCTGTCTCCCTGGTGGCGAGCGCCATAGTGTGCGTTATTTTCTCTCGATCTTACTGAAACAGTCCACCACCACTCATACTACAGTATTACCACCAGAAATGGGCAAATTAATTATGAAATCCATGGACAAATGAGTCAAAGGCAGATACGGAACCTCATTAGGCAAAAGAAACCCTGCTGGGGCCTGACAAGAGGATTTTGACTTGGCACAAACTCTGAACTTATGGACATACTCATCAGCATCCTTTCAAGCACTCTGCCACCAAAATGACCTGTAAACAGCTCTCCAGGTGGTGAAGGAATCAGGATGTCTGTCCAACACAGAGTCATGCACTTCATTAAGAAGATCAGTGCAAAGTGAGGACGGCAGAAAAAGCTTGCCGGGTCACAAGCCCTCCGGTGCACCAATCTGAGCTTCCACAATGCCGTTTCTGAGATCAATTTCCAAAGCACCCACCACCACCTCTTCACTAAGAATGTTTACTGGATTTAAGTACTTCAACTCCAGAACAAAACTGTGTGATAAAGCATCAGCCTTAACACTCTTAGTACCAGGGAGATATATCACAGGGAAAACAAACCGAGTGAAAAAGAGGGCCCACCAGCCCTATCTAGTATTCAAACACTTAGCGGCCTCAAAATACAGTACATTTTTGTGATCAGTAAAGATTGTTACTCTATGCCTTGCCTCTTCCAATCAATGCATCTACTCATCGAAAGCTCTCTTAAAGGGAACCTGTCAGCAGATTTTGCCGCTATAAGATGCGGCCACTGCCTTTCAGGGCTTATACAGCATTCTGTAATGCTGTAGATAAGCCCCCGGTCTGATCTGCAAGTGAAGAAAAATAAGTTATGTTATACTCACCCGGGGGCGGTCCTGTTGCGAAGTGACTGTCCTAGCATGACCCGACGAGTGGTCGGTCACAAAACGGTGAAACACAAGGATACACCGGGGACACTTTAACAACGGTGGGCCCTGTCTGTAGGGAACGGGGAATGGACACCTTCTGCACTCACCTGAGGATGTGACTTGCTCTTACTAGCGTCCCTATACGGGTTCTTTCAACCCGCCGCCGAATAGGATACCTAGTCTCTCACTTGCCCTGCTCTTATCCCTAAGTAGGGAACTGGCAGGTGAGAGCACTGGTCCCACCGCTGCACTAGTACAACACAAGGTAAGGTAAGACAAACATGGGGAAAAGGAAACACAAAACAACACTTAGCTTTTCTTGGCTGAAATGCACCGAACAGCAGAGTAAGGCACCAAATTACAGAATTCAGCTGAAGCACCACTGAACCCAGCAAGCTCCTGACTCCAGCTTGGTTGGTCTCCAAGAGGACCTATATAACCAACAGTCAGCTGATGCATCAGGTGACCTTTTAAAGGAAGCTCGGAGTTGTCACCACCCACATAGCAGACTCTGTCTTTGTGGTATTTCCTGAAGAAGCCATATATGACTTCGAAACGCGGAGAATAAACCACCATCATCCTTTAACCATTTTTTGCATTCTGAAATGTCTGGCAGTGTTGATATTTAATATCTCTGGTCCAAAGGGGCAGGCCATGAAGGACTATATCGCGGAGAGTTTAGCAAAGGGTCATATCAGACCATCCTCATCCCCCATTGCTGCAGGGTTTTTCTTTGTAAAGAAGTAAGACGGGGTTATGCCCCTGCCTAGATGTCCGTGAATTCAATCAGATCACGGTCCGGGATGCGTATCTGCTCCCTCTCATCCTGGACTTCTTTAATCAGATTGTAGGAGCAAAATGGTTTTCTAAACTGGATCTCAGGGAGGAGTATGATGGAAAACAGCTTTCAGTATGCCTGAGGGACATTATAAGAACCTTGTGAAGCCACTTGGGTTGACAAATGCTCCCGCTGTCTTTCAGCACTTCATAAATGACATCTTTTAGTCACCTGGTAGGTAGATTTGTTGTAATGTATCTTGATGACATATTAATTTATTAACCTGACCTTGAGTCATATCAGGTATATGTCAGGCAGGTCTTACAGATACTCAGAGACAATAAATTATTTGTCAAACCAGAGAAATGTATGTTCTCTGTTAAGGAGATCCCTTTTCTAGGATATGTCTTATTGTCTATGGTTTTCTCATGAATACGGCTAAAGTCCGGGCGTACTGGATTGGAATCATCCTGAGGTTCCATCCATTGTTTAATAAAGGTGTTTTACTTGACTATCCTTGTCCCATTACCATTCTTCTCAGGCCCATGTCTAGTGGTTTCTTTAGCTTTTCACGTTTCGAATGGTTTGCCATTAAACCTTTTAGGACGTACACACTACTATTATGTATATTGTATATTTATACACACACTCTTTTAACTTAATTTAAACCCTTTCTGACATCGGGCGTAATAGTACACCGATGTCAGATACTCTCCCTTTGATGTGGGCTCCGGCGGTGAGCCCACATCGCTCCTGGGACATGTCAGCTGTTTTGAACAGCTGACATGTGCCCGCAATAGCCGTGGGTGGAATCGCGATCCACTCGTGGCTATTAACTAGTTAAATGTCATTGTCAAACGCTGACAGCGGCATTTAAATGGCGCTTCCGGCAATCGTGCCGGAAATACGCACACCGGTGACCCGTGTCACGTAATCACGGGTCACCGGTGTGTCAGCATGGCAACTCGAGGTCTCCTGGAAAAAAGTAAAAACGCCAAAATTACGTTTTTTTGGTCGCCGCAACATTGTCTTAAAATGCCATAACAGGCGATCAAAAGAACTATCTGTACCAAAATGGTATCATTAAAAACGTCAGCTCAGCGCGCAAAAAATAAGCCCTCACCCAACCCAAGATCACGAAAAATGGAGACAATACGGGTATCGGAAAATGGAGCATTTTTTTTCAGCAAAGTTTGGATTTTTTTTTCACCACTTAGATAAAAAAGAACCTTGACATGTTTGGTGTCTATGAACTCGTAATGACCTGAAGACTCATAATGGCAGGTCAGTTTTAGCATTTAGTGAACCTAGCAAAAAAGCCAAACAAAAAAACAAGTGTGGGATTGCACTTTTTTTGCAATTTCACCTCACTTGGAATTTTTTGCCATTTTGTTGTACACGACATGGTAAAACCAATGGTGTTGTTCAAAAGTACAACTCATGCTGCAAAAAACAAGCCCTCACATGGACATATTGACGGAAAAATGAAAAAGTTATGGCTCTGGGCAGGAGGGGAGCGAAAAACAAAAACGCAGAAACGAAAAAAGCTCCGGTCATGAATGGGTTAATGAGGCCTGGGATGCTATGGATCACTGGAAAATTAACACACTGGTGAAGTTTTTCTACTGGAACCCTTGGAGCTGAACCTATAAAGGAGTTGTGTATGTTCTGGACTTGACATGCACTTTTTAATATGTTTTTTATATATTTTTTGCCTTTTTTGGGCGCTTACTTGTTTCTTATAACATGTATTTTCCTTTTATATCACTCATTGTTCTTGTCATGTGTTATGACATCACACTTGTTGTCTTTTTTCTTTAATATTTATCTCCCCCTCTCCTTTTTTTAATTTTATCACTTCTCCGCACTTTATTGCAGATCACAGTTAGTTCCCCATATATTTGAACACTTATGTTAGACTCATTAGTGTCAATTAATTACTGCACTATTAATGTCAATATTTATATATACCTCATGTCCCTTATACATACAGTGTGTCCGTAAAGTCATGGTGCACTTTTATAGTTTACATTTTGGCGGCTTTTCTCTGGTCCAATCATATCAGACCTGTTCATGAGCAAAGATTACAAGAACCAATCAAACAACACAAACTCATTTAAGCTGTTGCTGAGCCCCCAGTCAGATTAACCCCTGATAAAATTGAACTCTGATCAATACACTGCCAGGTCTGTGACATCATGCAACCACAAGCTTTTGCTATCGTTTGGATGTGTGCAGGGCAACAAATGGAGCCCACATCGAACTGCACTGAATAGGTATGAAACTGGGAGAGTTCTTTTATTTGGCGCAGATTTCACATTTCTATCGTTTTTTGTTGCTTTCCAGTGACTGGTCAAAAGTGCATCATGACTTTACGGACATCGATCCAACACTTCATAAAAATAAATCTGCTTCATGGCAGCCTCCTGTGTGCTTCTAGATAATGGTCGCCATGGGTGCGCATGCGCACTGGGATTTCCCTGGTATTTGCTTGCTTGGCGGTCGTCTATATTCCACAGTGCACATGTCTCGCACAAGAAATACGGCAGTGTGTCTCTGCCCTAGTGTTTTATCTTTGTAAATTTTTTTCTTTCATTTCTAGGTGCCACAACGGGAGGAATTCATTGATAATGACCTCCTCATCACCCTGGTGCAGGAGCGAGTTCCGTTGTGGGAAACCCGTCAGCAGCAGCAATCGGACGCTGTGGTGATTTGGCGGCTGTGGAATGAGGTGGCCCAAGTGCTGATAAATGACTGGGACAACGCCACGTATCAGAAAGGCTTTTCATAAGTATTGCAGTGTGGTCTGATGCGGCAGTAAACCTGAAGGCCGGAATCACACAACCGTGTGTGATGCGATAAACTCCTGCAAGTTTGTCGCATCACACACGGTTGTGGGATCCCGGCCTAAAGTGCATTGTTTAACATTTTTTTTCCATATTCACAGTGATCAAACTCAAAACCCGTTGGCGTTCGAAGAAGGATCGTTTCAACAAGGACCTGAGACAGGAGATCCAAGTTTGCAGTGGTGCTGCAGTAAGGCTCGGGAAATACAAGTACCACCGGGTGCTGTCTTTCCCGAGGCCTGTCCTTGCTCAGAGAACGTAAGTATTTTTGTGTTGTATTCCATTGTGTTATATTCCCTAATCTGAATTTTTCTATTCCACAGGAGTTGGCGCTTTTAGGGTAAGTTCACACAGGGCGTTTTTGCTACTTTTTTTTCTGCAGCAAAACCTGATCTTCTTGGCAGGAAAGAAGCTGTGTCAAAAACGCAGGTTTAGGTGCGTTTTTGGTGCGTTTTTTGTGGCGTATTTGGTGCATTTTTTTGGTGTGTTCTTTTTTTCTCTTTGTCTCTGCCAATGTCCCTGGATTTTCAGCAGCAAATAATGATACCTGCGTTTTACCTGCGTTTTTTTCAACACCCATTCAAGTCAATGGGTGAAAAAACGCAGCAAAAACGCTGAAAGAAGTGACATGCTCTATGTCCAAAAAACACAGCTAAGCACAAAATACTGATCACACAAAACAACAATGTGTGTGCATGATATTTCTGAAATCTCATAGGCTGAAAATTAGCATAAAAAACGCAGAAAAAAAACGCCCTGTGTGAACTTGTTTTTCTTTTCTTTTCACAGAACCTATAGCAGCACCCTCGAACCTGGATCTTCCTCTGGAGCGGTCCCTCATCGAACAGACACGGACCAGTCCCAGCCATCCACCAGTGAAGCAGCAATTGGGTCGGCGTCACAGGCTGGAGAACAGGCAGCTGGTCCTTCAGGTATTCCCCTGTCCCAGTCCTCTGCCTCTTTTTTTTTGGGCTCTTCCCGCCATCGGCAGAAGGCCTCGGACAGGTCACTCATGCCCGAGTTTATTCACTTGAGCTCGGTCTTCCAGAATGGCTTAAAGGTGCTGGGAGATAGACTGGAAAGTGGTCTGACCCATATTAACACACTTTTCCAGGATTTCAACCAACGCCTAAGGGTATGTGCACACGCTGCGGATTTTGCTGCGGATCCGCAGCGTTTCCACAGCTGTGGGTCCGCTGCAGTTTCCCATGAGTTTACATTACAATGTAAACCTATGGGAAATAGAAAACGCTGTGCCCATGCTGCGTAAAAAAATGTGCGGAAACGCAGCGGTATACATTCCGCAGCATGTCAATTCTTTCTGCGGATTCCGCAGCGGTTTTACACCTGCTCCAATAGAAAACCGCAGGTGCAAAACCGCAGTGGAATCCGCACAAAACCTGCGGTAAATCCGCGATAAATCCACGATAAATCTGAAGCAAAAATGCAGCGTTTTTGCCCTGCAGATTTATCAAATCCGCTGCGGAAAAATCCGCAGAGGACCATTCTACGTGTGCACATAGCCTTAACCGTCTGGAAGCCGACCTCCAGAGACCAGCACACCCATATTTTTAATCAGATCGAGTGGGGCATGTCGGAACACCTTATGCCTGATCTCCAGCTCAATGTGATGCAGGCCTGCAATGCTGCTTATGTTCAGGCTATGCAGCAGACTCGGTACTACCACCAGGCACAGGTGGTATTTCCACCTGTGCCACCAATTACACACTTAACCTCTATACCGAGTTCTGCTGCATACCACTGTACGGCCACCACCATGCCCAGTCCTGCCGCACACCACTACACCACCATCATGCCGGGTGCTGCTACAAGCCACTCCACCACCACTATACCGAGTCCTGCTCCTTCACGGCAGTCCACCGTTACCAGCACTGGGCCGCCTACTGATTCAGCACGGCTGACCCCCGCCTCCAGCACTAGGCTGCCAACAGAATCTGCACGGCTGACCCCTGCCACCAGCACTAGGCCGCCAACAGACTTTACACAACTGCCCACCGCCACCATCAGTCTGTGTCCACATTGTGAAAGACCTGCTGACCCCACCACTCCCACTCTCCCAAGGAGACACAAAAAAAGGAAGCTGATGCATAAAACTGGCCAGAAAGGCAAAAGGACTCGTGGCAGAAGTGTAGTGCTACCTCCACCCTCACCTCCCAATGTGTCTGTGTTTTCCAGTTTTTCTCTCCCTTCCAATGTGTCTCTCCCGTCCCATGCTTCCACTCCTAATGTATCTACTTCCATCCTTGACCTCCCAGACCCCACAAGTTTAGTTACCCTTCCCCTGGAACCCCTTCTTCGTCCACCCATAGCCAATCCTCCCAGCTCCACATTGCCCAGGTCCATAACATGTCCCCCTCATCGGTTCGTAAAAGTTATTTATTTATTTTTTTTTTAAATAAAATTGTGTTTTTTTCCCCAATCACTGCTTGATCTTTGTCTCTATGGTCGCTGGCAACACACACCGTGCGCCGTCAACACATAGGTCGCCGTATACACACACTGTGTTTTTGCCACCTCATATCTCCCTGACACACAATATACAGCTCCTCTTTTTTTATTTGCTTTACACTGCAGCTTTGCTTCTTGTATGTGTAATGGAGCTATGAGGTGGCAAAAACACAAAGAGGAATGAAAATCCTCAAAAAATATATACTAATACAGCAAAAAAGGTCAGGGGTCAACAATGCTCACCTGCCCAGGTGTCAGCACTAGTGCACTCAGGCTGCTGTGTTTTCTGTATCCTGAGTGCAATAATTCTGACACACGGGCAGGTGAGTAAAGATATGAGATGGATTAGCTCCATCATCTCTTCAGTCTGCATTAATATATAGAAATAGAGCAAAGCAGACTGAAGAGACGATGGAGCTAATCCAATGTTACCTACCATCGCACTGACCTCAGAGAGAAGAGATGTAGTGTAAAGCATAGGTGACATAACCCAATTTGGTTATAATCCAATCCCTGTCTCGTGCAATCTGCATGATACAGCAAGTGAACTATATAAAAACTGTACTTGTGAACCGATGATCACCTTATTAACCTCTAAAAATTATTATTCTAATATAGAGGACACTTGGAACAGATGTTTAACTATAGGTGTTTTATTGTCAGCAAACATTAAAGTAAATTTTAAGAATTACAGGTACATAACATTACACAACATTACAAGAACCCTAAACCATGTCATCTTGCCAGGACAGACATCCACTCTCAGAAACAAAGTAGGATACAAATGTATTCCTCATTTGGGCAACTTCAACGGTTGTTCTGAAAGGGGGGGATGGTAATGTGGCAATGGGTTACAAACAGGTTCATCAAGTTCAATGTTGGGTTGCTCTTTAGCCATTATGTAGTTATGCAGCACTACAAACGCCTTGACCACCTCATCGACTGTCTCAATTATGAGATTAATGGCAGTCCCTAAACTGTGCCATTTTGATACAAGGATACCAAAGGCACACTCAACAGTTCTTCGTGCCCTGGTCAGTCTGTAATTAAAAATCCCTTTTGTGTGGTTCAATCCCCGACTGGAGTATGGTTTCAGGAGGTTTCCACATATCTGAAAGACCTCATCCCCAACCACAACAAATGGCATTGGCGGTCCTTGAGTGTTGGGAAGAGGTTGTGGCAGGGGGAAATTAAAATGATTCCCATACAAACTTTGGCCCATGTCAGAGTTTTTCGATGTCTGCGAGTCATTACCACGGTCAAAAGATCCAATGTCCACGGCGACAAACCTGCAGTTCGCAGCTGCAATCGCCATGAGCACTATGGAAAAATATTTTTTATAATTAAAGTACTCTGATCCAGTTCCAGCCGGTTTCGTAATCCTGATATGTTTTCAATCCACTGCTCCCAAACAGTTGGAGAAATCACAAACTTTCCAAAATTGGTCTGCAGTTTGTTGCCACATTTCCGTGGTGGGTAGGGGGATAAATTCCGCACGGAGAACATCCCACAAATCCCGGCAGGTGTCTGCGACAATCCCAGAGAGTGTGGGGAAGGAAGGAAGGAAGGAACTAACTTAGTGTCACCAGCAGACGTTCCTCAGCTGGAATTGCTCTACGGAGCTGGGTGTCCTGCCTCCTGATGGCTCCTTCTACACAGTCCAGCAATTCCATAAAGCTGTCTTGAGATATCGTCATGTACTCAAAATATTTCTGTGTGTTTTCACGGAGCTCACTGAATAAGGAGTGGTAGGCTCCACGGCTGTCGTAGTTCAAGAATGGGTGCTGCCAAAAGCGCCAACGCCGTCTTCTCTGCTCTTCTCTTTTGCGTTTTTGCTCACAAGCAAATGCAAAGGAAATAAACAAGTTGACATCCAAATCCAGATTCCGATAGAAACTCTCCATGCGAAGATCCATCTTGACACAGGATACAGGAGCAAAATGTGAGGATTTCATCTGTACAAGGGTTTGTGTACGGAAATCCCATGAGCCGCGCCCATTTGGCGTGGCTTGTTTCAAGGAAATTCTTCTTGAAACAATGTTTCCTTTCAAACGCATGGGCATAAAAAAACGCAAACACATGCAAAAACGCGTGCAAAAGTTGCGGTTTTTATTCGTCATGTGTAAGTTGATGTGGATAAAAAACACAGCGTTTTGCATTGCGTTTGCGGCTGCGTCCGAAACGCTGCGGACACAGCCACAAATGTGAACCTAGCCTTAGTCTTTCCTGTTTCATCAGATCCCATGATTTCCATTTGCTTCTCCTGTTGTTGTTCTGGCATAACAACTTCTGTAGTTCCATCATTTGGACAAAGGACTATGTGGATCTACCTCGCCTAGTGATAGACAAGGAGGAAGCATGAAGAGAAGTGGGAGACACAGGCAGTGGTACCAAGGATCCTTTAATCTTCTATTTGGAAATCTTTCAAAGCCAAGTGCTTCACATCTACTATATAATTGTCTAAGGGTCACTTCCGTCTTCCTGTCTGTCCTTCTGTCTGTCACGGAAATCCCAAGTCGCTGATTGGTTGCGGCAAAACAGTCACGACCAATCAGCTACGGGCACAGTCCGGCGGTAAAATGGCCGCTCCTTACTCCCCGCAGTCAGTGCCCGCTCCATACTCCCCTAAAGTCAGCGCTCACACAGTGTTAATGGCAGCGCTAACGGACCGTGTTATGCCGCGGTGTAACGCAGTCCGTTACAGCTGCTATTAACCCGGTGTGACTAACTTTTTACTATTGATGCTGCCTATGCAGCATCAATAGTAAAAAGATCTAATGTTAAAAATAATAATAAACATAAAAAATCGTTATATACTCACTGTCCGTCGGCCCCTCGGATCCAGAACAGGCCTTTCCCGCTCCTCGCGAGAAACACTTCGCTTGGATCCGGGGGCCAACGGACGGTGAGTATATAACTATTTTTTATTTTAATTCTTTTTTTTAACAGGGATATGATGCCCACATTGCTATATACAACGTGGGCTGTGCAATATACTACGTGGGCTGTGCAATATACTACGTGGCTGTGCTATATACTCCGTGGGCTGTGCTATATACTCCGTGGCTGTGCTATATACTACGTGGCTGTGCTATATACTCCGTGGGCTGTGTTATATACTATGTGGCTGTGCTATATACTATGTGGCTGTGCTATATACTCCGTGGGCTGTGCTATATACTACGTGGCTGTGCTATATACTCCGTGGGCTGTGTTATATACTACGTGGCTGTGCTATATACTACGTGGCCGGCCGCGAACAATCATCATTAGGCGCAGTCGGGCCGCAAATTGGCGCGGGATTTGAACCACGCTTCGCTAATTGGTCGCGGCCGGCCGAATCCTGTGTATTCAATGTATTATTCTAAAATCTTCATAAACAAACTACATACATATTCTAGAATACCCGATGCGTTAGAATCAGGCCACCATCTAGTTCCTTATAAGCTTCAATGGAAAATGCCAGATTGATGAACAAACCAACTCTTAGTACTCTTAGCACTGCAGCCTTGCAACAGTGGGGTCTTTGGTTCATGTCCCACCAAGGACAACATCTGCAAGGAGTTTGTATGTTCTCCCCGTGTTTGCGTGGGTTTCCTCTGGTTTCCTCCCACACTCCAAAGGCATACTGTAGGATGTCAGGGCTGAAGCTATGCCTCTGGTGACCAGTACAGGAGGAATTGGGGCAGTACAGTTGGGTACAATGGGTTTTTTATAACTTCCAACTGGGCCAGGAATTTGGAGGGTGACTGACCCTGCTCCGGGTGACCTGTGGCCCAGTGTATAAGGAGCGTTAGGCATCAGGGACTGTCCTGCACAAGATGGTGGCACCACTTACATGATTTTCATGGTGCCCCGTATTTAGTAATCATCCATGTACATTATTAGTGCTCGGAGATACAACCACTGCCCCTCACACCAGAGAGTGCCCCCTGATACCCCCGGGAGCACTGGGGTAATACTAAAGACTAGGGGTGCCAATAGTGGGAGACCACTGATATTCACACCCAAATGATTCCTGCTGTAAAACTCATCAGTAAACATGTACAGAAAGTGTGCAAATCTCTCAGGTGAAATACTGTGTAACCATGGAAACGAAAAGGCCAGAGGCCGCACAGAGACGCACACATCCCTCCTCTCCCCACTGCAGCAGACGGGAACTGGGAAGTAGTGATGTGTCGTTCATGAACGAGCCGACACAAAGAGCCGGCTCCCTGCTGTGAACGATGGGAGCCGGCTCTGCAGCGTGAGTGAACCGAATCTTTTTTTTTTTTTTTTCCTTGTCTGGCGCCTGCAGCCTATCAGATTCAGCGAGCTCAGTGAGTGTGACTGTGACTCATGTGGGAGGAGCAGACAGGAGAGAGGGAGATGTGAGTCTGTGGAGTGTAAATAAATGCCTGTGAGTCCAGTGATGTGATCACAAAATCAGTCCCCAGGCGGCACAGCCGGTGCGGTTGAAGTGTCGCTGTATTGTTCCCCTCAGCACCCGGGCATTCACCTCACACAGGTACCGCAGCTGTGCAGCCTGTAGCCTCCCATCAGGCCAGGCTTGTGCTGGAGAGGTGGCCATGCTGTTATTATCAGCTCCCTCTAATAACGGCTGCAGTTCTGTGCCATCTCCAATTATCTGACACTCTGCAGCTCTTCTTGTCTTTACACTTTTGCAACCTTTTTAATGCACCCAAAATATCTGCAAATCATGGTGATTAACCCCTTCATGTTGCAGCTATTGTTCTTTTTCTGCCACACCTTTCAGGAGCCTTTGTAAGGCCTTGTTCACACGATCCTTTTTTCGCTGCGGATTTTTCAGGTCCTGATTTGTGAAAACCGCAGTGCAAAACCTGCGGTGGTTTTCACTGCGGTTTTCAGTCCTTTTTCTACTGCGGATTCCACTGCGGGTTTCCACCTGCATTTTCCTATTGGTGCAGGTGGAAACCCGCTGCGGAATCCGCAGAAAGAATTGACATGCTACTTCTTTTTTTCCGCTGAAAATCCACGCTGATTTTCAAGCCGAAAAAAGGATAGTGGGCACAGCGGATTTCGTTTTCCATAGGGTAACATTGTACTGTACCCTGCATGGAAAACGTCTACGGATCCGCAGCTGCAAATCCGCTGCGGATCCGCAGCGAAAACCGCATCGTGTGAACATAGCCTAAGGGCTTGGGGTTTTGTGTTTCTTTTTTTGCAGGACAAGTTTTAGTTCTGAATGAGCCCATTTTACCATATAATGTCCTGAAAAACCAGGAAAAAAAAAGTTCACAGTGAGGTAAAATGAAGGTGGGGAAGCAATTCCACCGTATAGTTTGGGGGATTTGTTTTGCGTAGTTCAGAGTGCACGGTTTCATTTGAGGTGGTCTCACACGTGGCATCATAGGAGGCTGGGGCTGCACTCGCTTCTCTGCAGCGTCTCGCCACATTGATCACCTACAGTAAGGGTACTGTCACACAGTGGCACTTTGATCGCTACGACAGCACGATCCGTGACGTTCCAGCGATATCCATACGATATCGCTGTGTCTGACACGCAGCAGCGATCAGGGACCCCGCTGAGAATCGTACGTCATAGCAGATCGTTTGAAACTTTCTTTCGTCGCTGGATCTCCCGCTGTCATCGCTGGATCAGCGTGTGTGACACCGATCCAGCGATGTGTTCCCTTGTAACCAGGGTAAACATCGGGTTCTAAGTGCAGGGCCGTGCTTAGTAACCCGATGTTTACCCTGGTTACCATTGTAAATGTAAAAAAAAAAAAAACACTACATACTCACCTTCTGATATCTGTCACGTCCCCCGGTGTCTGCTTCCCGCACTGACTGAGCGCCGGCCGTAAAGTAAAAGCAGAGCACAGCGGTGACGTCACCGCTGTGCTGTGCTTTACGGCCGGCACTGACACAGTCAGTGCGGGAAGCCACCGGCGGGGGACGTGACAGACATCAAAATGTGAGTATGTAGTATTTGTTTTTTTTACATTTACAATGGTAACCAGGGTAAATATTGGGTTACTAAGCGCGGCCCTGCGCTTAGTAACCCCATGTTTACCCTGGTTACCCGGGGACTTCGGCATCGTTGGTCGCTGGAGAGCGGTCTGTGTGACAGCTCCCCAGCGACCACACAACGACTTACCAACGATCACGGCCAGGTCGTATCCCTGGTCGTGATCGTTGGTAAATCGTTTAGTGTAACGGTACCCTAAGGCCAGGCCATCAATGTTAGTCATGGACAATCTCTTTAAACTTGTTCTATCTGTAATACTACCTCAATCATATTTACTGTAACTTAACTGTTAATAAAGTTGGTATGTAACTAGGGTTGCAGTGCCATATTTTGTTTGACTAGCTGGGATTTGTAGTGCTGTGCACCACCAGCAGGAGAAGTTGATACCATGGTATAGTAGCATTTTTACATTTCTGTTCCACGTTGTGTTGAAATAAACTGTTTACTATTCCGTATGCTTTGCACAGTGTGTGTGTGTGTGTGTGTGTGTGTACAGTGTATACATTGTGTATGTATACAGTGTATGTGTGTGTACAGTGTGCGTATACAGTGTGCGTGTAAGGCTACTTTCACACTAGCGTTGTTTGGTGTACGTCGCAATGCATTGTTTTGGAGAAAAAACGCATCCTGCAGAATTATCTGCATGATGCTTTTTTTCTCCATAGACTTCCATTAGCGACGCATTGCGATGTATGGCCACACGTCGCATCCGTCGTGCGACGGATGCGTTGTGTTTTGGTGGACCGTCGGCACAAAAAAAGTTCCATGTAACTTTTTTTGTGCGTCACGTCTGCCATTTTCGACCGCGCCCCCTCCTCCCCGGACCTTACAATGGGGCAGCGGATGCGTTGAAAAACTGCATCCGCTGCCCCCATTGTTCATTTCTTTCACAACGTGCGTCGGTACATCGGGCTGACGCATGGCGACGGCCCCGTACCGACGCTAGTGTGAAAGTAGCCTTAGCATAGTGCTTGCAGCATGCCTTTATTTTTATGAATTACAATCTTATACAGCACCAACATATAGCACAGCACTTACTAATTCAGAAAGGACGTGTACAAAAAACGGCCCATATTACAAAGTAATACAGGTTAGGCTGGGTTCACATTGCGTTAGTGGCGTCTGTTAGACGGACTACGTTACACAGCGGCATAAACGCGGTGTAACGCAGTCCGTTACGGCCACCATTGACTCCAATGTCGGACGCATCACTAGCGCCCACCCACAATGGGCGTGCGCTAGGGATGTGCCGTCATTCAGTGATGGACCCTGAGATGCGGGCTGCAGCGTTTCCGGGTCCGTCACTGATAGAGCATCTTCTAGCTCTATCTGCGCTATCTGCGCTATCGCAATGTAAACGTCGGCACTTGCGTTAACAGCAGCCCGTTACCGTATGTGCTGAGCGGGCTGCTGCTAACACAGTGTGAACCCAGCCTTAGGACTACAACCGAGTAGCGCGGGCTCTGTTCACAAGAGCCAACAATCTGCAGAAACAGCAATGCTAAAAACCAGTCTTTACTGCTTCACTAGATACTTATACAGGTGTACCATGAGGCTGTCACTTTACAGGCAAAGACTGGGAACGATGACAGTGTAAAATCTAGTTTTATTTAAAAAAAGAGCCGGTTCACGAGCCGAAAGAGCCGGCTCTTTATAGTGAGCGGAGCCGAAAGAGCCGGATCACCAAAAAGAGCCGGACTGCCCATCACTACTGGGAAGCTAAGACCGGTGGGCGGAGCCACTTCCTGTCACCTGACACCTCCGCCTTCTTCCGCCGGTCCCGGTTGCTGCCGCCATCTGTGACTTCTGTGGTGTCTCCTTTTTCCATAAGACGCCGGAGGAATCATGTCCGCAGATCTGCTGGGCTGGTGCGTGGGAGAGATGGAGCGCCGCTTCGGATTAAGTGTCAGCGAAGACATCGTCCAGTAAGTGCACGGGGGGCAAGGGGTGCCGCATGGTAACAGGGCAGGGACTGCGGGCATTACTGTCAGTGCGGGGCAGGGACTGCGGGCATTACTGTCAGTGCGGGGCATTACTGTCAGTGCGGGGCAGAGACTGCGGGCATTACTGTCAGTGCGGGGCAGGGACTGCGGGCATTACTGTCAGTGCGGGGCAGAGACTGCGGGCATTACTGTCAGTGCGGGGCAGAGACTGCGGGCATTACTGTCAGTGCGGGGCAGAGACTGCGGGCATTACTGTCAGTGCGGGGCAGAGACTGCGGGCATTACTGTCAGTGCGGGGCAGAGACTGCGGGCATTACTGTCAGTGCGGGGCAGAGACTGCGGGCATTACTGTCAGTGCGGGGCAGGGACTGCGGGCATTACTGTCAGTGCGGGGCAGAGACTGCGGGCATTACTGTCAGTGCGGAGCAGGGACTGCGGGCATTACTGTCAGTGCGAGGCCGGGACTGGGGGCATCACTGTCAGTGCGGGGCAGGGACTGCGGGCATTACTGTCAGCGCGGGGCAGAGACTGCGGGCATTACTGTCAGCGCGGGGCAGAGACTGCGGGCATTACTGTCAGCGCGGGGCAGAGACTGCGGGCATTACTGTCAGCGCGGGGCAGGGACTGCGGGCATTACTGTCAGCGCGGGGCAGGGACTGCGGGCATTATTGTCAGCGCGGGGCAGAGACTGCGGGCATTACTGTCAGTGCGGGGCATTACTGTCAGTGCGGGGCAGAGACTGCGGGCATTACTGTCAGTGCGGGGCAGGGACTGCGGGCATTACTGTCAGTGCGGGGCAGAGACTGCGGGCATTACTGTCAGTGCGGGGCAGAGACTGCGGGCATTACTGTCAGTGCGGGGCAGAGACTGCGGGCATTACTGTCAGTGCGGGGCAGAGACTGCGGGCATTACTGTCAGTGCGGGGCAGAGACTGCGGGCATTACTGTCAGTGCGGGGCAGGGACTGCGGGCATTACTGTCAGTGCGGGGCAGAGACTGCGGGCATTACTGTCAGTGCGGAGCAGGGACTGCGGGCATTACTGTCAGTGCGAGGCCGGGACTGGGGGCATCACTGTCAGTGCGGGGCAGGGACTGCGGGCATTACTGTCAGCGCGGGGCAGAGACTGCGGGCATTACTGTCAGCGCGGGGCAGAGACTGCGGGCATTACTGTCAGCGCGGGGCAGAGACTGCGGGCATTACTGTCAGCGCGGGGCAGAGACTGCGGGCATTACTGTCAGCGCGGGGCAGAGACTGCGGGCATTACTGTCAGCGCGGGCCAGGGACTGCGGGCATTATTGTCAGCGCGGGGCAGAGACTGCGGGCATTATTGTCAGCGCGGGGCAGAGACTGGGGGCATTACTGTCAGCGCGGGGCAGGGACTGCGGGCATTACTGTCAGCGCGTGGCAGGGACTGCGGGCATTACTGTCAGCGCGGGGCAGGGACTGCGGGCATTACTGTCAGCGCGGGGCAGGGACTGCGGGCATTACTGTCAGCGCGGGGCAGGGACTGCGGGCATTACTGTCAGCGCGGGGCAGGGACTGCGGGCATTACTGTCAGCGCGGGGCAGGGACTGCGGGCATTACTGTCAGTGCGGGGCAGGGACTGCGGGCATTACTGTCAGCGCGGGGCAGGGACTGCGGGCATTACTGTCAGCGCGGGGCAGGGACTGCGGGCATTACTGTCAGTGCGGGGCAGGGACTGCGGGCAGTGGTCATGTGCGGCCAATCTCTAAGGAGAATTGTCTGAATCCTGCCTAATCATAGATGACTTTTCAGCAGCCTGTATAGTACGAGCCTATAGAGAGCTAAGGCTACTTTCACACTAGCGTTTTTTGCATTACGTCGTTATGCGTCGTTTTTGCAAAAAAACGCATCCTGCAAAAGTGCTTGCAGGATGCGTTTTTTCCCCATTGACTAACATTAGTGATGCATTGACACACATCGCAACTGTCGTGCGACGGTTGCGTCGTGTTGTGACGGACCGTCAGCAGCAAAAAACGTTACATGTAACGTTTTTTGCTGCGTCGTATCCGCCATTTCCGACCGCGCATGCACGGCCGGAAATCCGCCCCCACCTCCCCGCACCTCACAATGGGGCAGCGGATGCGCTGAAAATCTGCATCCGCTGCACCCGTTGTGCGGCGCAAACAACACTAGCGTCGGTATGTCGGCCCGACGCACTGCGACGGGCCGAGTACGACGCTAGTGTGAAAGTAGCCTAAGCCGCTGCTTTGTTTGGATAACATTAATCCGGTGCGGGACAAGTCACTGTAGTTTATTTGTAACTTTGGAAATAACTGTCACCCACAGGTATATCCTTTCCATCGACACAGAAGAAGAAATTGATGAGTACATAAATGACCTTATCCAGGGCTATGATGAGCAGAAACAGACTTTCATCAATGACCTAAAAATACGCTGGAAAAGAATAAACAACCCTCAGAGCTCCTCCTCAGCGCCGATCTATAGGAAAGACGGTCAGTGACTACTGTAGTGACATAGTAAAACAACATACCGGAACCAATTAAATGCATAATGCATATTCCTAAATGGGGGGGGGGGGGGGAGATCCTCTAAAAAATGCAATAGAAACATAAGAACAATAGAGAGCTTTTTTGACCCGTATTAATATGAATACAATACAAAAATGGGTTTGCCTATGAGTAAGGCTGGTTTCCCACTTGCGTTTTGATCTGCAGCGTTTTTTAAAAAAACGCATGTGGTGATAAAACGCATGTAAACGCGTGCAAACGCTGCGTTTTTTAGACGCATGCGTTTTTGCATGCAGAAAAAAAACGCGGCATTTTGCCGCGTTTACATGCGTTTTTTCTTGCGTTTTTTAAACGCATGCTGAGAAGTGTGTGACAGCTGCCAATCATCAAAATCAACTAGAAAACCCACTATAAACAGAAATAGCTAGGGTTAGGGTTAGGATCCCTAGTAACCCTAGGGTTAGGGTTATCTTGTTTTTTTCTTGTGTTTAGGGTTAGGGTTTTCTTGTTTTTTTCTTGTGTTTAGGGTTAGGGTTAGGGTTTTCTTGTTTTTTTTCTTGTGGTTAGGGTTAGGGTTTTCTTGTTTTTTCTTGTGTTTTCTTGTGTTTTTCTATAAAAACACATGCGTTTACATAGACAGCAATACATTTTTTTGCCGCGAATAAACGCATGCGTTTTTTTGCGGCCAAAAAATGCAGCTAGAAATTACTACAGGTTGCATTTCTGCAACTAAACGCATGCGTCAAAAAACGCATGCGTTGCCGAAAACGCGTCAAAACGCATGCCAAAAAACCGCATGCGTTGCCGAAAACGCGTCAAAACGCATGCTAAAAAACGCATGCGTTTTTAATGTTAAGCATAGAAAAAAAAACGCATGCGTTTTTTAGCGCTAAAACGCTGCAGATCAAAACGCAAGTGTGAAACCAGCCTAAGTCATCTTAGGCTACTTTCACACTAGCGTTAACTGCAAACCGTCTCAAAACGTCTTTTTTGCCGAAAAAACGGATGCGTCAAAAAAGTGAAAAACGGAGACAAACATATGCCACGCATACAGCATTTCGACGGATACGTCGCAAATCCGCTAAACGTTTCCGTCGAAAATACTGGATGCGTTGCATACGTTGCATCCGTTTTTACCATCCGTTGCATCCGTTTTTACGACGGATCCGTTTTTAAAATGGGTGGCTCCCAAATTTGATTGGCTCCTGGAAAATATGGAAAACTATATAGTTACTGTTTTTACAGCCCATCTTTGAGGGTTTTAGTTTTGTGGCAGCGATGGAAGGTGTTCTTGTGAGGATTGCTAGTTTGGTTACCGACGTTATCTTTGAGACGAATCGCCTGGATATCATAGTGCGGGAGAAGGAGGCGGCAGCGGAAAGGCGTAGGATGCTTCTGCAGCAACGGAGACGGAGACGACTCTGGATACATCCGATTAATGAACTACGGATGACCCGGGGTGTCCAGTCCACTCTGTACCTGGAGTTGCGGCACAATCCACACAAATTCTACAATTACGTGCGGATGAGGATGGAACATTTCGACTTTTTGCTTCAAAAACTGGAGGATGTCATCCGAAGGCAGGACACAAGGATGAGGCTTGCCATCACACAGGCGGAGCGGCTGATGGTGACCCTGCGGTAAGCCTCTTTTTTTTCCTGTCATTGGTCATTTTTAATGTTATATTACATGCTGCAGACAATACTGCGCTGGCATACTGCGCACTATTTTCTGCAGCATGTAATTTTGGTTTTCTTTGCGGCCATTCCACTGCTTTTTTTAAATGTCATTGCTGATATTGAATGTTATATAACAGACTGCAGAAAATACTGCGCTGAAATATTGCGTTGCATTTTCTGCAGTTTTTTTTTTTTTTTTGCGCACTATTTTCTGCAGCATGTAATTTTGGTTTTCTTGGCGGACATTCCACTGCTTTTTTACACCGGTTTCATGCTGGTTTGATTGTGTGTCCCGTCCTTAAAAAAAAAAATTAACAGTGCCATATTGAAACTTGTTGGTCTGTGCAATTTTTTCTAACATATTTTTTTTTTTTTTTTTATTATAAAGTTTCCTAGCTACGGGTGACTCTATGACTTCGCTCCATTACCAATTCAGGCTGGGCATTTCCACTATTTCAGGAATAGTGAAGGACACATGTCGGGCTATTTGGACCACTTTACAGCCAGAGTATATCCCCCAACCATCCATGGAAATCTGGTTGAGAAGTGCAGAAGAGTTTCAGCAAATTAGCAATTTCCCTAATTGTGTGGGTGCAGTTGACGGGAAACACATACGGATTGCGAAACCGGCAGGAACAGGATCGGAGTACTATAATTACAAGAAGTACTTCTCCATCGTCCTTATGGCTATTGCAGATGCCAACTGCAGGTTCCTTGCCGTGGACATAGGAGCATATGGACGGTCCAACGATTCGCAAGTTTTTAAAAACTCTCCGATGGGTCGTTGCCTTTATGGAGAGAGCTACGATTTCCCGTCAGCCAGACCACTGCCAGGAACAAGTGAACCAGCCATGGAATATGTCTGTGTAGGTGATGAAGCCTTTCAACTGTCGCCGCACCTACTGAAACCGTACAGTAGCCGGAACTTAACCCGTACCAAGCGGGTCTTTAATTACCGGCTTACTAGAGCACGAAGAGTAGTGGAGTGTTCTTTTGGCATATTGACGGCGAAGTGGCGAGTTCTGCTGACGGCTATCAAGTTGAAAACAACAACTATAGACGAGGTCGTTAAAGCCTGTGTGGTGCTCCACAACTTTGTCCTTTCAAAGGAGCCCGTTTCCTTGGATGACAAAGAGTTGGAGACCACCTTGTGGGACTACCGCAGCAGCTCGGTTCACTCTACAGGTTCTGTTACAAGGATGAGGGACCAGTTTGCCGATTATTTTGTGTCACCTGTCGGGCGGATCCCATGGCAAGACATGATTGTTTAACCTGTTTTCCATGTATTTGTTTATGTAAAAAATGTGTTTCTTCAGAAAAAAAAAAACAAGGAAAAAAAAAAAAAATTACAAGAGTGGTTTTCTTGCTAGTAAAACCAATATTTTATACCTGTGACACGTCTGGTGTTTATTTTTATTTTACCTTTGTTATTAGTTACCATATGACCAATAAATCCACACACACACAGAGTAAAATTTTAATCAAACTTAATTTTATTGGAACTCTTTTTTCAAAACTTTATTTTTTTTCCAAAAACCATATATATATATTTTTTCTGTTTAAACTTTCATAAAAAATAGTTTTTACATTTTTTGGTAGAAAATAACTTTAACAAACAGCCATTTATATGTCTTGAAAGTGTGGGGTGGAGATACGAGGGGAGGAGGGGCTGGAAGGTTGGACCACGTCGATAGGTGGGGAAACCCTACTTGTTTGGGGTGCAGTGGAAGGGGGGGTAAAACCAGGAGCCTGACCAGAGGGGGGTGGTGTTGGGGTAGGGGGAATACTTATTGGGGAAGGGAAGCTGGGCAAGGAAGAAAACAGTGGGGAAGGAATTTGGTTTTGGGGCCGGGATGGGTATGGGGACTGGGTTGGGTATTGTGACTGGGTTGGGTAGTGGGACTGGGTTGGGTAATGGGGCTGGCGTGGGGTTTGTGGCTGGGTTTGGTAATGGTGCTGGTGTGGGGATTGGGGCTGGGTTTGGTAATGGGGCTGGTGTGGGTATTGGGGCTGGGTTTGGTAATGGGGGGTATGGTGTGGAAATGGGGCTTGGGGTTGGGCATGGTGTGGAAATGGGGCCTGGGGTGGAAATGGGACCTGGGGTGGAATTGTAGTGGATGTGTGGGGAGGTGTGTGGGTCGATTGGGGCTCGTTAATGGCCTGCAGTAGAGCATTATGGCAGGTATTCATTACCCGCATCTGTTGCTCAAAAGAAAGCTTCTCCATGCTCCTGAGCATGGATTGGAAAAAAATATTGGCCGGATCTGGACTTACAGCTGAATGCAGCCTATCCAAGCGACTTGGGGAATAGTGATCACAAAATAATAAGTTTTCATGTAACCTTTAATAAGATGGGTAGTAGGGGGGTGACAAGGACACTAAACTTCAGGAGGGCAAATTTCCAACGGATGAGAGAGGATCTTGGTGCAATTAACTGGGACGATATCCTGAGACACAAAAATGCACAAAGAAAATGGGAGACATTTATTAGCATCCTGGATAGGACCTGTGCACAGTATATACCGTATGGGAATAAACATACTAGAAATAGGAGGAAACCAATATGGCTAAATAGAGCTGTAAGGGGCGCAATAAGGGACAAAAAGAAAGCATTTAGAGAATTAAAGGAAGTAGGTAGTGAGGAGGCATTACATAAATACAGAAAATTAAATAAATTCTGTAAATAGCAAATCAAGGCAGCAAAGATTGAGACAGAGAGACTCATTGCCAGAGAGAGTAAAAATAATCCCAAAATATTCTTTAACTATATAAATAGTAAGAAACTAAAAAATGACAGTGTTGGCCCCCTTAAAAATAGTCTGGGTGAAATGGTGGATGAGGATGAGGAAAAAGCCAATATGCTAAATGACTTTTTTTCATCAGTATTTACAAAAGAAAATCCCATGGCAGCCAATATGACTAGTGATAAAAATTCCCCATTAAATGTCGCCTGCTTAACCCAGCAGGAAGTACAGCGGCGTCTAAAAATAACTAAAATTGACAAATCTCCGGGCCCGGATGGGATACACCCCCGAGTATTGCAGGAATTAAGTACAGTCATTGATAGACCATTATTTTTAATCTTTAAAGACTCCATAATAACAGGGTCTGTACCACAGGACTGGCATATAGCAAATGTGGTGCCAATATTCAAAAAAGGGGCAAAAACTGAACTCGGTAATTATAGGCCAGTAAGCTTAACCTCTACTGTGGGTAAAATCCTGGAGGGCATTCTAAGGGATGCTATGCTGGAGTATCTGAAGAGGAATAACCTCATGACCCAGTATCAGCACGGGTTTACTAGGGACCGTTCATGTCAGACTAATTTGATCAGCTTCTATGAAGAGGTAAGTTCCGGACTGGACCAAGGGAACCCAGTGGACGTAGTATATATGGACTTTTCCAAAGCTTTTGATACGGTGCCACACAAAAGGTTGATACATAAAATGAGAATAATGGGGATAGGGGAAAATATGTGTAAGTGGGTTGAGAGCTGGCTCAGGGATAGGAAACAAAGGGTGGTTATTAATGGAGCACACTCGGACTGGGCCACGGTTAGCAGTGGGGTACCACAGGGGTCAGTATTGGGCCCTCTTCTTTTTAACATATTTATTAATGACCTTGTAGGGGGCATTCAGAGTAGAATTTCAATATTTGCAGATGATACTAAACTCTGCAGGGTAATCAATACAGGGGAGGACAATTTTATATTACAGGATGATTTATGTAAACTAGAAGCTTGGGCTGATAAATGGCAAATGAGCTTTAATGGGGATAAATGTAAGGTCATGCACTTGGGTAGAAGTAATAAGATGTATAACTATGTGCTTAATTCTAAAACTCTGGGCAAAACCGTCAATGAAAAAGACCTGGGTGTATGGGTGGATGACAAACTCATATTCAGTGGCCAGTGTCAGGCAGCTGCTACAAAGGCAAATAAAATAATGGGATGTATTAAAAGAAGCATAGATGCTCATGAGGAGAACATAATTTTACCTCTATACAAGTCACTAGTTCGACCACACTTAGAATACTGTGCACAGTTCTGGTCTCCGGTGTATAAGAAAGACATAGCTGAACTGGAGCGGGTGCAGAGAAGAGCGACCAAAGTTATTAGAGGACTGGGGGGTCTGCCATACCAAGATAGGTTATTACACTTGGGGCTATTTAGTTTGGAAAAACGAAGACTAAGGGGTGATCTTATGTTAATGTATAAATATATGAGGGGACAGTACAAAGACCTTTCTGATGATCTTTTTAATCATAGACCTGAGACAGGGACAAGGGGGCATCCTCTACGTCTGGAGGAAAGAAGGTTTAAGCATAATAACAGACGTGGATTCTTTACTGTAAGAGCAGTGAGACTATGGAACTCTCTGCCGTATGATGTTGTAATGAGTGATTCATTAATTAAATTTAAGAGGGGACTGGATACCTTTCTGGAAAAGTATAATGTTACAGGGTATATACACTAGATTCCTTGATAAGGCGTTGATCCAGGGAACTAGTCTGATTGCCGTATGTGGAGTCGGGAAGGAATTTTTTTCCCCATGGTGGAGTTACTCTTTGCCACATGGGTTTTTTTTGCCTTCCTCTGGATCAACATGTTAGGGCATGTTAGGTTAGGCTATGGGTTGAACTAGATGGACTTACAGTCTTCCTTCAACCTTAATAACTATGTAACTATGACTGCTGGTTTCCTGGCTTGTTTCACTGATGCGTGACTGCACCATGTTGAAACCAGCAGTCACTTGCTCTCCCAAAATTTTGAAAGAGCCTTGGAAGGATGCATTCAGGTGTAAGAACTCGGGAGCATAGCTCCTTTCCTGACCCCTCTGTCGCTGCCGCCAAGAACCTAATGGTGGTCTAGAGGTGGCAGGATCAGAGGGGTGGGGTAAAGGGAATGCTAACTGTTCAGCATCAGATGCGAGCAATGAAGGCTGCAATAATGCTCCGCTGCTTGGGGCGGATGAAGTGGAGGGGACAGAGGGGTCAGAGGAGGGGACAGAGGGGTCAGAGGAGGGGTCAGTGGTGTGGGGCCTACCGACGTGGCCCTCAGTGGCGGACTCAGGAGGGATCGCTCCAGAGGGCGCAGAGGAAGATGCAGGCGCCCGGTGGCTGGAGAAGGTGCTGTGAAAGAAAAAACAAAAGAAATTAATACATTGATATGAAAAAGCCCTGACTGAAAGCAAACTAAGTAGACAGGTTAACATGGTTATTAGTGGACTGTAGAATACTTACACTCTGCTCAGCATTGTTCGCCTCAGGAAGGAGAGGGCCGGGCCATGTTTATATTTGCTCTTCCTTCCTGCAGGGCCACTCAGGGCCTGCATCTCCGCGTTGAATTCCCTCTTAAAGCGATCCCTCAGTGACCGCCACCGCTTCCTAACCTTTCCACCTGTGAAGACAAGAATAATAATAAGAAAAAAAAAAAATTGGTAAATGCAATACATTACAGTCAGCTCAAAACATCACTGGAAAGTGAATACTTACCTAGTTTGCTCAGCTGCTGAGGATGAAGGCTCTCCCACCTTGGAAAGAGGTTGTGACACACTTCGTCCCAGAGCCGGCGGGTGACACTAGTATTTGAATGCTTGCGGTCAGCCATGTTCCGCAGCGGCTCCCGCTCGCGAACCTCCTCGATAAGATTATCTATGTCGATGTCGTCATCATCGTCATCATCGTACTCTACGGCGGGAGCACGCTGTGAAGCCTGTGCCCAAAAAAAAGAAAAACAAACAAATTATCACACTGAAACACTAAAGTACCAATAGAATCCCCCTCCCAACAAAAAAAAAACTCACTGATGGCCGACCGCGGCGACGAGTCCGCCGACTCTGGGAGTGTCTGGGAGAACCTTCAGCGGCAGGAGCAGCAGCAGCAGGAGACTGAAATAAAGGAAACAAATTCTCAGTAATGTAGGCATATATTTTCTGTGTTTAGTTATGTATGAAAATCTGTTGTGTATGGTGCAGTGTGATGTGCGAAGCAACTGTTTCACCACTACTTACACTTGGTTCCTCCTCCACTTGCATCTCTCCACCTGTCTCGCCCCCTTCTGACAGCTCCTCATCTGATTCAGCTTCCTGTTGAAACATAATTTATGCATGTAGTTATCCATAAAAATGTAATTTAAAAAAACTCAAAAAAACAACATTTTTTGTGTTAACTTACCGATACACGCTGTTGCTGTGGAGGAGGGCTGTCAGAAGAGGACATTGTTGCTGTGTCTTGCAGCGGCTGTGGTCCTGGTGGGCAAGGCAGGCAGCGGCTGTGGTCCTGGTGGGCAAGGCTGGCAGCGGCTGTGGTTTTGGTGTTTCTGTAAGTTAAAAAGACACTTGCAATCTGCTCTACACATTGAAGTAGCAGATTGGGGGTCTTCAAAACTTACTTTGAAAGATGTGTGGCTGTGGTCCTGGTGGGCTGCTCAGTGGCTGCGGTCCTGGTGTATCTGTAATATGTATAATGGATTTATAGTTAGACCACCCCCTGAACTAGGTAATGTTTAACGATAAACACCCTGCTAAAATGATGTCAGAAATGTTCATTACAGGTGAACACCAAAACCCCCCCAAAAAAGTTGCACGTTATAGCATTCATTTCCATGTCCCAAAAAATAAAATTTTGAAATGTGAACCCACCATGCAAAAATATGTTTGCCACATTTTATTTTAAAAAATCACCTCCCCCAAAAAAAAACCTTTACAGTATAACCTTTATTAAAAAATAAGCCCTCAACCAACTCTGTATTGCATGTGTAACCATTGGTACATACACCAGTTTTAAATTTACCTTTATGAAAAGATACTACGGACATTTTTTTAATAAACATTTTATTTTTAGGGTTTTTTTTTTACTTTTTTTTTTTAAATCACAATTAGGAGCAGAAAAGCTCTTTACAAGTACATCTACTGCAAATGGTTTCAACAGTAAAATAAAATCAACACTTTTAAATAGAAAAAAAAACCACACTCACACATTCAAACCACAAGCTGCAGACCGCTAGACTTTTAAAAAATACTTCAGATTTAAAAAAAAAAAAAAAAAAACACATTTAAACCACATGCTGCACAGACCACTATACAGTAAATACATCAGAAAAAGGCAATTAACCAATTAAAGCATGGACAAATGCACATGCAATCAACAAGACGCACACAAACATGCATGGTATGTGTCCACATTCCGGATCGCATCAGGATTTGGTCAGGATTTTCCATCAGTATTTGTAAGCCAAAACCAGGAGTGTAACAATTATTAGAGGGAAAGTATAATAGGAAAACAGGCACACTTTTGCTTTTATCACCCACTCCTGGTTTTGGCTTACAAATACTGATGGGAAATCCTGACCAAATCCTGATGCAATCCTGAACATGGACACATACCCTCCCACATGAACAGGCATAAGATTGGAAAAGGCATAATAAGGTGCAGGCACATGAAGACATACTTACAAAAGCACACAGCCGTACAAAAATACACACATACACATGCACGCACATAGCTTTATGCAATAACACATATGTACAACAAAGGCAGAAAGGTGAACCCAATCAGAAGACGCATACACACACACACACACACACACACACACACACACACACACACACACACACACACACACACACACACACACACACACACACACACACATTACACACACACACATTACACACACACATACAAAAGGCTGACAATCCTTTGGCTGGAGCTGCATGTCTTCACAGTGGCTGGCATCAGGGTGGATCTGGACTCTAGCATGGCACTGGCTGTTGCAGGACGATGGCAGGCCTCTGGTTCTCTTCAGGTTTTAAGCTCTTGCTGTAGTCAGTACCTCATATACACACACAAATGCACAGGCACACAGATGCACACAAAAATTGCAATACTCACACTGTCTCTATGGTGGCTGGCGTCCTGTGGCTGGCGTCCTGTGGCTGGCGTCCTGTGGCTGGAGTCCTGTGGCTGGAGTCCTGTGGCTGGAGTCCTGTGGCTGGAGTCCTGTGGCTGGAGTCCTGTGGCTGGAGTCCTGTGGCTGGAGTCCTGTGGCTGGAGTCCTGTGGCTGGCGTCCTGTGGCTGGCGTCCTGTGGCTGGCGTCCTGTGGCTGGCGTCCTGTGGCTGGCGTCCTGTGGCTGGCGTCCTGTGGCTGGCGTCCTGTGGCTGGGGTCCTGTGGCTGGGGTCCTGTGGCTGGGGTCCTGTGGCTGTGGTCCTGTGGCTGTGGTCCTGTGGCTGGGGTCCTGTGGCTGGGGTCCTGTGGCAGGCTGGGGTCTTATGGCTGGCTGGGGTCTTGCTGGCAGTCTTCTCCTCTCTGGGTCTTGCAGGCATATGTGGGGTTGAAGGCCCAGGCCAGGTTTATATAGATTTGGGGGTGTCTGGCCAATTGGCAACAAAATTCTGCTTCTGAGCATGCTCAGTGTAAAAAAAAAGTATTGCAGCGCTGTATTGCGTCGTACGACGTGTCCCGACGCATCCGTCGCTCATAGGCTTCCATTGCAGCCAACGACGTATGCCGCAGGATACGTCGCGACACGTTTTTTAGGCGGAGACAAAAAACGTTACAATCAACGTTTTTTGCCGACGACGTGTCGCCAAATTTCGACGCATACGTCGTAAAACGTACACGACGTATGCCAATCCGTCGCAATACGTCGCCAATACAAGTCTATGGGGAAAAAACGCATCCAGCAAAAACTTTTGCTGGATGCGGTTTTTCTGAAAAAAGACGTTTTGAGACGGTTTGCAGTTAACGCTAGTGTGAAAGTAGCCTTAGACAATTTCTTGTAGAATTAAAAAAATATCTTTATTAATACCAAAAAAGTACAAACAAACCACATACCAAGTAAAAAAGTTTTGTCCGTATCCAAGAACAACTTATGTTAAAAAAGAACAAGCGGGCAGCAATGAAAACCACGAGAGGCAAAGGCGGCACACAATGTGTGAACATATGGGGAGACCCCAGACATGCAAGTAAGAGAAGTGCTATTTATTAATAAGGTGCATAGTGCATACCACATAAGGCGATATCTAAATGCATGTACTGAGGCATCACCACAACTTGCATAAAAGCAGGGCATGGAATTGTTAGAAAATATTGCATAATATCCGGTAGAATAACCATGACCAAACAACCAATAACATATCGTTACAGCTGCAGAGTAGCAGCTTCAGTTAATAATGAAGGTACATGAATCGCCCAAGTGCATTGCGGATAATCACACTGAAACCTCTTAATCATGCTGATGCCCAAGCAATGCGCTGATGCCCCGACGCGCGTTTCGCGATTGCTTCTTTGGGGAGCAGTGCATATTGTGTCTCAAGTGCCGTTTTAAATATCCTGCGATATTTGCAAGTAACCAATAGGAATTCCAAAGGGACACACACACACACCTCTTCAGCCGCGTCAGTCGAGCGTGCGGGGGTGGAGCTCCAGACAGTCCAAAGCGTCACATCTGGCATCACAGAGGCAGTGAGTATACAGAACAAAGTGTTCCAGCTGACCTCAATACTACGCACCGCCCCGTAAAGGTGCCATCTGAGACGCAGGCCAAATGAAGGACCGCCCGCACACGGCAACAGAAGAGCGCCATAGTAAGTCTAATCTGCCACACAGGGGCGGCCATGATAGTCCAGGGCACAAGAGAGGGCAGGACAAACAATATTAATTGTTAATGCACTTACGTCGATATTAGTGTGTCATAATTAAAATAAAAATAAATTGATAACATAATTTCTCCAAAATTAATATATATTAACGAGCATCAATATATCATGTATAACAATTTTTAAAGTCCACCAGTTAGTTGTCATCCCTTCATGCTGCACATGACCTCCAAGGGATGTAAATAACATATCAGATCATTCACTCCACTCCATGAGTTTGGCTGATGGATATAGCGTCCTTATAAGAAGTATATATAGAAGTGAGGATGCTATATACATCAGCCAAACTCAAGGAAAATAAACAAAACACTCAGGAAAAAAAGTGAATAAAAAGCAATCAAAAAATCATGTGTATGTGGGGGGGGGGAAGGCATAAATGAAAACGGCAAACCATTCGGCAAAAACAAACTTACAAGCTGTCAGAGCATGACGATGCAAAAACAAATTCATTTTTGCAAAATATTGTTTTTAGTCTGTAAAGAGAGCAAAGCATAAAAAAATATAAATCTGGGATTGCTGTAATCGTACAGACCCGACGAACAAGTTGGTCTTATCACTTTTACTGCAAGGTGAAAAACGCAAAAAATAAAACAATAACTGAATTGCTGGGTTTTGTTCATTCTGAATAATCTGACTAAAAAGCTATCAAATTATAATATATACCCCAAAATGGTACTCAAAAACCCCCTGCAACTTGTCCCGCACAAAATAAGCCCTCATACTGCTCTGTTTGTCAAAAAATAAAAAAGTTACAGCTCTCAGAATATGGCGACAAAAAAACTCTTCACTGTTTTTTAAGCATTTTTACTGTGTGACAGCAGCAAAACCTAAAAATAAAAACCCAATATAAATCTGGTAGCACTGTCATCGCACGAACCCGAAGAATAAATCCATCTCACCACTTATACCTCATGGTGAACAGCGCAAAAATAAAAATAAGAAATATTCTTGTACTGCTGTTTATTTGTTCATTCTACCTCCCAAAAATCTGAAAAAGGCTCGGCTCACATTTATCCTGCATTCTCTGCTGAGTTCTTATGTCAGGGTTTCCGTATAAATTCCCCAAAACCCCGATTCAGACAAAAACCCGGACGGAACCAATCACTTATGAGGCAGATGGGGGTCACTTTGGACTGGTCTCTGTTCTGGCGGTGTTACATTATTTTAGGCGTCTTTTTAGCGCACAAGTGTGGGTTACTACTGATCTGTGCACGCCTAAAAAGATGGAGACCACCAGAGCAGACGCTAAACAGAGTACAAAGTGTCTCCATCTGCCTCATTATGATGGGTGGTTCATTTCGGAGTTTCGACTGAATCACATTTTTGGGGGGATTTACACAGAAACCCAGAGGTAAGTGCTCAGCGTAGAACACAAGGAGGCGATCCAGCCTTATTCTGGAAGTGATCGAAAAATATAATGTACCCCAAAATGTTACCAATAAAAACCTTAATTTATCCCAAACAAAACCAGCCCCTACTCCCGTTATCTGTCACTGGAACTATAGGGGTCTGACATTACTGGTAGAACAAAGACTCTGGAAAATGGTTCCAATCCCCTCAAATAAAATTCTGTCAATTCTGACCTCCTCCTTCTGAGCCCCGCTTTACCTAAACCCCAGTAAGCGGGCACATGTTTGGAATTATTGTAATGGAGAGGAGGCACTGAATTTATGGGTGCACATCGCCAGAAGCACAAGCTGGGCACAATGTATGGGGGCGCTACAGTACATGGGGCACAATGTATGGGCACTAGACTTGCAGATTTGTAATTCTCCAGGAAAAAAAGCCTGGCATTTATGTTACAAAATAGTCACTGCACCCGTAGATGAATTAATTGATAGCTGCAGTTTCTACACTGGGGTCACCTTTGGGGTTTTTATGTTGTTCTGGCACCTTCGTGACTCTGCAAATGTCACCCGTAAACTATTCTAGCAACATCTGTGCTCCAAAATCTGCGCACCTTCCTTCTCAGCCCTGAAGTGTGGCCAAACAGTAATTTCTGACAACCTATGAGGCAGCACTGCATTTGGGAGAAATTGCACAATAAATTGTGGGGTCTGGCTTCTCCTATTAACCCTTGTGTACCTGACAAATTTGCAGCAAATACAAAAATTAAATTTTTACCACTAAAATGTCATATTTCCTTGTCTCAATGTTGTTAAATTCTGTGAGGCACCCATGGGTTCAAAATATTCACTACACCCCTAGATGAATTCCTTGAAGGTTCTAGCTTCCAAAATGAGGTCATTTGAGGGGGGTTTCTGTTTTTTTTCACATGTCAGGAGCTCTTCAAATGCGACATGGCATTCACAATCTATCTTAGGCAAATTAGTGCTCTTTCCTTTCCAAGCCCTGCCATGTGCCCAAGCAGAAGTTTTTGACCACATATGGGGTACAGTCGCACTCAGGACAAATTGCGCAACAAATTACTGGGTCCATTTTCTCCTAGTATCCATTGTGAAAATTACAAATTTGGGGCAAAAACAACATTTTCTTTATCGCTTCATTGGGGGACAGGGGTAACCATGGGTGTATGCTGCTGTCGCTAGTAGGCTGACACTATGCAAAAAAAGGAAAGTATCTCCTCCTCCGCAGTATACACCCACCGACAGGCACAAAGTACCTCAGTTTAAGCTTAGTGTCTGTAGGAGGCAGACCTAGATCTGATCTCTTCCTTTTCAGGTCACCTGTTGTGTTTTAATTAATCTTTTTACTTTTGTCTTTCAGGTTCTTCAGCTTCAGTGTAACGGGGTGTAATTTCTCACCCTGTTTTCCCACACTTATGCGACCGAGAGTAGTGTGGTGTCACCCACATCGCCCACTCTCGGACCCGCAGGCAGGACTTTATCCCGTCACCTTTATGGGTGATTCCCGGTGGCCAGTCCTTGTCTTTTCCCCACTTAACGTCTCTCCTCGGAGAGGGCTAAGAGGAAGACAGTGGTCACCAGCGGTGGCCTCCCCCCTTCTTGTAAGGGGTTGATGCCGTCTTCTGCACCGTCCAGAGACGGTGCAGGAAGGAGGATCCCAGATTACAGTGACCCTCTCCCACCCGAGGGCTCCTGATGTTTTCCTCTTCGCTGCAGAGGGACCTGGATTCACCGCAGGTATGTCTCCCTCCCAGCACAGCGGCAGGCGTTATCCCGAGGTGCGCTGTCCCTTCATCCCAAGGGGACAGGGCGGCATTAGTGGTAGAGAACAGCCGGTGGCCGCTGCCATGTTTCCCATAGCCCGGCCCAGCACTTGCGTACCTCCCCTCCTCCCTTTGCTGGCCGCACCTTTCCTGCTTCCTTTAGCCAGTCACTGGCATGTGTTTAAATCGCATGCTCTTTTTATCCAATAGGACGTGTCTTCCTCCTCTTCTGTTGAGCTGGCCACGCCCCCCGCAGCGTGCTTTTTTTCCGCGTGCTTTCTTCCTCTCCTGTCACAGAGCTTCGCCTTCCAGCTGCCTTCTCTTTTTCCGCCTCTCCCCTTGATCCGAGAGTCGTAAAAAAGATAAAGGCAAAAGGGTTTCCTGTACTCCTGATAGCTCCGGACTGGTCAAGAAGGGCCTGTATGCGGAGCTGGTGAACTTGCTCATGGACGCTTCCTGGAGGTTTCCAGGCCGTCCAGATCTTCTCTCTCAAGGCCCCTCTTCCACCAGAGTTCAGTCTCTGAATTTAACTGCATGGCCCTTGAGGCCGCAGTCCTGAGGGAGGCTGGTTTTTCCTATAGGGTCATTCTGACCATGATTAGGACCAGAAAACCAGCATCCTTGCGTATCTACTACAGATGCTAAAAGGGCTTCTTCTGGTGGAGTGAGGACTATGGTTTGGTCCCTATGTCCTTTTCTCTTCCTTCCATTCTTGGTTTTCTACAAGCGGGTCTTGACTTGGGTCTATCGCTCTGTCAATTCTTTTCCAACAAAATCTGGCTTCTCGTTCCCAGGTAAAGACCTTTCTTCAAGGAGTTGCCCACCTGGCACCTCCTTATAGTCTTCCGTTAGATCCATGGGATTTTAACCCTGTCTTTGGCACGCTCCAGCGCGCTCCTGTTGAGCCCATTCAAGACATCACGTTTTTTCTTCTTTGTTGCATTACGTCCATCAGGAGAGTTTCCTAGTTAGATGCTTTGTCCTGTCGATCCCCGTTTCTGATTCTACATCAGGACAAGGTACTTCTCAGACTCGTTCCTTCCTACCTAAGGTGGTCTCTTTATTTCACATTAATGAATACATTGTCCTTCGTTCTCCGTGTCTCTCTCCGGTCCATCCCCTGGAGAAGTCCCTCCCACAAGCTGGATCCCGTCAGAGCTATCAGAGTGTACCTTTCAAGGATTGCTCCCTTTCATCATTCTGATGCTCTGTTCGTCATCTCTGAAGGTCTTCGTAATGGGCTCCCAGCTTCTAAGTTCACTATTGCCGTTGGATTCGTTTGGCAATATTGGAGGCATACTGCATTCAGGACAAACAGCCTCCTCCGGGGGTGAAGGCTCACTCCGCTCCGCAGTGGGGGCCTCCTGGGCTGTTCGTCACCAGGCCTTGGCTTTCCAGATTGTAAAACCATGACCTGGGTATCTTTGCACTCCTTTGCGAGTTTTTTACAGGGTTCATACCCATGCCTCATCTAATGCAGGCCTGGTAAGGAAGGTGCTGCAGGTGGCAGTTACGCACCGGCCGACCTGAGTCCGTTTTCCTTGCATCTTTTCTTTGCCCACCCTAGGGACTGCTTTGGGACGTCCCATGGTTACCTGTGTCCCCCAATGAAGCAATAAAGAAAGAGGGATTTTTTTGGTTTTCATTGTAAAACCTTTTTTGGAGCCTTCATTGGGGGACACAGCACCCTCCCTAATTGTTTGTACCATTATTGGGCCTATGCGCCTTCGTTGTTGGGTTGGTACATATGTTGAGTTTTTGGTTGCTTCTCCTACTGCTTTAACACTAACTGAGGTACTTTGTGCCTGTCGGTTGGTGTATACTGCGGAGGAGGAGCTATTTTCCTTTTTTGCATAGTTTAAGCCTCCTAGCGACACCAGCATACACCCATGGTTACCTGTGACCCTCAATGGAGGCTCCAAGAAAACGGTAATTAGTCTTACCTGTAATTGTATTTCCAGGAATCCATCCTGACAGCACCATTGGAGGACGTCCTTCTTACCCTCAGTGGGACAGGAACAACAAGCGGTTAAAAGGACCCTCCCCACTCCACCCACCAGTGATTTTCTAAGTACCACATCTGGATGGATGCAAAGAGAGAGTTTATTAACAGTATATACCAATGTTACATCACATTAGTCAATAGTATAAACTTGCAGTGGGAGGGAACTAGTAGTGCTGTCAGGATGGATTCCTGGAAATACAATTACCGGTAAGACTAATTACCGTTTTCCAGTTCACCATCCTGACAGCACCATTGGAGAAATACCAAAGGATGTTAAACTAGGGTGGGACTACTGCATGCAATACTTTTCTACCAAAAGCTAACTGATCTTATGAGACATCTAATTCATAGTGTCTAGCAAAGGTAGAAAGACTAGTCCAAGTCGCCACCCTACAAATTTGCTCAGCTGAGGCTCCCCCCTTCTCCGCCCATGATGTAGAGATAGCTCGGGTTGATTGGGATCTAAAGGTACCTTCACACTAAACAACTTTACAACGAGAACGACAGCGATCCGTGACGTTGCAGCGTCCTGGATAGCGATCTCGTTGTGTTTGACACGCAGCAGCGATCTGGATCCCGCTGTGATATCGCTGGTCGGAGCTAGAAGTCCAGAACTTTATTTGGTCGTCAGATCAGCGTTTATCGTCGTGTTTGACAGCAAAAGCAACGATGTCAGCAATGTTAAACATGGAGCTAACGACCTGTGAGAACGATAAGTGAGTCACCGCTACGTCACAGGATCGCTCCTGCATCGTTGTGGAGCTGCTGTGTTTGACATCTCTACAGCGACCTAAACAGCGACGCTGCAGCGATTGGCTCGTTGTCTATATCGCTGAGTGTGACGGTACCTTTAGAGTATCCGGGGGATCTTTCCCTTGGTCTGTATATGCTAGGTTTATCATGGTTTTGATCCACCTAGCAATGGTTGATTTTGCTGCCTTGCAACCTCTGTTTGGACACCCGTATTGTATGAACAAGTTAGTGTCCTGTCTCCAACTATCAGTCGCCCCCAGGTATTTTAGAACAGTCTCCCTAACATCAAGGTTATGGTAGACCCCTTCCTTTGAGTTTCTAGGGTGTTGGCAGAATGAGGGAAGGATTATCTCCTGATTTATATTTGTTGAGGACACTACTTTGGGAAGGAATGCTGGGTTAAGTCTTAAGACTATCCTGTCGTCAAAGATCTGAAGATATGGGTCCTGAGAGGAAAGAGCCTGCATCTCCCCCAATCTTTTAGCTGACGTGATGGCAATCAGAAAGGCAGTTTTAAAGGAGAGATTGGCTATGCCCGTATCTTCTGACAACAAGTACGGGGTTTTACACAGGGTATTCAGGACCAGGTTTAGGTCCCAAGGAGGAGTTGATTTTCTCACAAGTGGTCTCATTCTCTGCATGGCCCTGGAAAATCTTGCTATCCAAGGATGGGAGGCTAGTGACGTATCAAAAAAGACACTAAGCGCTGCAATCTGTACTTTTAAAGTACTAGGCCGGAGACCCTTCTCAAAACCAAGTTGTAGGAAGTCAAGAATTCTGGGAATGTCAGGTTTTGAAGTATCCACAGAGAATTCTCCCAGAAAGGAACAATACCGCTTCCAGATTTTGTTATAAATTGCTGAAGTCACCGGCTTTCTGCTTTCCTGGAGTATAGTAATGACTTTTTCTGACAGGCTTCTGGATCTTAGGGTTTGCCGTTCAGGATCCAAGCAGACAGGTGAAGAGTCTGGGTCTTTGTGGAACACCGGCCCCTGTAGTAGAAGGTCCTGCCTGTTCGGTAAAAAGATTGGTCTCTCTGTTGACATTCTGGATAGTAGAGAGAACCAGCTCCTTTTTGGCCAAAAAGGAACCACCAGGATTACGGTTGCGCTCTCGTCTCGTATCTTCCCAAGTGTCTTCGGTATCAGAGGAAGAGGCGGAAATGCGTACAGGAGACCTTCTCCCCAATACTGAGACAAGGCGTCTACTGCAGTGGCTCCGTCTAAAGGATTGAGAGAGAAAAATGTTCTGGTCTTTGTATTTGACCTGGTGGCAAAAAGGTCCACCTGAGGAGTTCCCCATTTTTGGCACAGACTGCTGAATATCTCTGGCTTCAGTTCCCATTCTCCGGGATGTACAGACTTTCTGCTCAAGTAGTCTGCTACTTGATTCTTGGCGCCTTCCAGGTGAACTGCCGAGATGGATTTGACAGATTTCTCCGCCCATCTGAAAATCTGGTCTGCTAGGTGTTGCAGTGGTGGATGTTTCGGACCTCCTTGGTGTCTTAGAAATGCCACTGCTGTGACATTGTCGGACAGTATCCTTACGTGTCTGCCCCTGACCTGTGACTGGGCCTGGTGTAACACCTTCCAGATTGCATATAGCTACCTGAAGTTTGATGACCTTGCGGCAATCTGGGGAGTCCATTCTCCCTGGTAGTTTGTCCTTTCTATATGACCGCTCCATCCGAATTGACTGGCGTCAGTGGTAACGGTAACACAGGGATCGAGGATCCATGGAACTCCTTCTTTTAGGTTCTTCGGTGTGGTCCACCAGGTTAGGGATCTCTTTACTGATGGAGACACAAACATCTTCTTGTCTAGGGAACTCTGTTTCCTGTTCCAAGATTTCAAAATCTCTCTCTGTAATCCCCGCGAGTGGAATTGGCTCCATTTCACACAGGGTATGCATGCCGTCATAAAGCCCAGAATCCTCATTGCTTCTCTTATGGAGGGGGTACTTCTCCTGAATTGATGTATGTGCCTGATTAAGGCCTCCTGTCTGTCTTCTGGTAAAAAAGATGTTCTGACATTGGAGTCTAATATGACCCCCAAAAATTTCATTCTGGGACCAGGCAAGATTTTTTCCAATTCACAATCCACCCCAGATCCTGTAGGATGGAAAGTGTGAAGCTGCAGTCTATTCAGAGAAGTTTCTCTGATCTCGCCATTATCAGAAAGTCGTCCAGATATGGCACTATGGTCACATTCTGGTTTCTTAGATAGGCCACAACTTCTGACATCAGTTTGGTGAATATTCTGGGCGCTGAAGCGAGCCCGAAGGGGAGACATTTGAACTGCAAGTGATACAATATTCCATTGTTCATTAGGGCAAATCTCAGAAATTTTTGGTAGGCTGTGTGTACTGGGACATGGTAGTATGCATTGCTTAGATCTAAGGTGCACATCACCATGTCCTTGTCTATGAGAGGCGTTGTGGACTTTATAGATTCCATCCTGAATCTTTTGTACCGGACCCACCTGTTTAGGGGTTTTAAATTTATGATCGTTCGGGAGTCCCCCGATGGTTTTTTATTGAAAACAAATGGGAGTAATGGCCTTTGCCTCTTTCTGAGATGGGTACTGGGACTATTGCGTCTAACTCTATCAACTCCTGGATGTTTGTCCACATAGAGGAGTCCTGAGGGCGGACAGGGTCGGAATACAACAAATATTTCTGGGGGACTGCTGGAGAACTCTATCTTGTACCCCTGAGCAATTACCTGCAGAATCCAAGGATTTTGGGATACTTTCTGCCAACCCGCTAGAAATTTTTGTAACCGACCACCCACCTTGATGTCATTTATTCGGCTTTCCTGTACCTGCACTTGGGAAGATGGAGTCTCTACCCTTTCCACCCTTGGGATAAGACCACCTCCCAGTCTTCCCTTTCCCCCTGTAGTCTGTCTTCTGACTAGGTCGGGGTCTACGAAAGGGCTGGTACTTTTTTGTATTTTCCTCAGGGAACCCCTTCTTTTTAGCTGAGGCTTTTTCTAGGATGTCATCTAGAATGGGCCCAAATACTTTATTCCCTGAGAATGGGATTCTGCACAATTTATTTTTTGATTGGATATCCCCCAACCAGGTCTTTAGCCAGATGGCTCTTCAGCCCGCGTTGGATAAGGACTCGCTTCTGGCAGCGAAGCGTACAGACTCTGCTGAAGCGTCCGCCATAAAGCCTGTTGCGAGTTTAAGTAATGGAAGAGATTTGAGAATAACATCTCTGGAAGTCTTAGCTTTGAGATGTTCCTCCAAATCATCTATCCATAGATGCATTGACCGGGTTACCGATGTTGCAGCTATATTGGCCCGTATTATTGCTGCAGAGGACTCCCCAAGTTCTCCTGAGCAGTCCATCTGCTTTGCGATCCATAGGATCCTTTAAAGAGGAGGAGTCCTCGAATGGAATTGAGGTCGTCTTCGCCACTTTTGCCAACGGAACATCAATCTTGGAAACTTCATCCCACACTTTAAAGTCCTCTGGATTGTAAGGCAAACGGAGTCTGAAATCTCTGGGCACTACTAGTCTCTTCTCCGCTTCCTGCCATTCTTCCAGAATCATGGAACGGATGTGGTTGTGGACTGGAAAAACCTTTGTGACCTGGGCATGTAATCCGCCAAACATTTCATCCTGGATCGAGGTCTCCTCTGCCGTGTCCTGTAACTGCATGGTGTTACGAACAGCATAAAGAAGCTCATCTGTATCTGCCGCCGAGAAGAGATATCTCTGCCCAATGATCCGTCTCTTTCCTCCTGGTCTGAATCCTCCAAAATCTCTCCTTCGGAAGAGGGACTGGACTCTCTTGGCCTTTTCCGTGATGTTTGCGGTTCCGACTGGCTTGTCTGGGGAAGATTCAAGCTTGAGATGGATACCTGAACCTCTTGACGAATCATTGTCCTCATACTGGCTAATAATGTAGTCTGTTCATCACCCACAATTTTAGCTGTGCCTGACTTGCATAGTGGCTTCCGCCAATTTTCTGGAAATTTAGCAGCACATATCGGCCATTTATTTTTCCCTGATTTTTTTCCTCTCGGATGTGGGGATAGGAGGTTCTGCCTAGGATAGATAGAAATACATCGGGACTGCTTTAGATAGGGAAGTAGGGGGAGGGGTGAGCATTGTGGTATGGCTTAGTATAGCCTACTCACGTGCCCCTGAAGCTGGTCAGTCCCCTCAGGTCTGGCTGTTTCCTCCATAGTGAGGACAATCTACCATATAGCCGAGTGCTGCTTTTGTCAGGATGGCCGGCGGCATACAGACCCCCATAAGATGTTTATATAGGATTTACCTGGTTGATCCTGCCCTCCTTACTGCGTCCCACGCGGTCTGACCGTGCTGGAAGGCCTCTCCTGAGGCCGTCGCTGGCATCCCTCTGTCCGGCGCTCGTCGCGGCCGGAAGTGTTCCTGTCCCACTGAGGGTAAGAAGGACATCCTCCAATAGTGCTGTCAGGATGGTGAACTGGAAAGAGATTTTTTCGGTGAGTACCTAAAATCCCTGTTTTGTGAAAGGAAAAAAAAAAGAGAGAATTTTCAATTTGACAACCTAATGTTATCAAATTCTGTGTGGTACCTGTGGGTTCAAACAACTCACTATATTTTTGGACAAAATCCATGTAGTTTCCAAAATGGGATCACTTTTTATTTTTTATTTTTTGCTCATCAGGGGCTCTCCAAATGTGACAGGACACCTGCAGAACATTCCATCAAAGTCTACGTTCCAAAACATCACTCCTTCCCTTCCGAGCCCTGCGTGTACCCAACCAATACTTTTCCCCGACATGGGATGTCGGCGGACTCATGAGAAATTGCACAACAAATTTGGGTGTCCATTTTCTCCTGCTACCCTTGTGAAAATAAAAAATTGGGGCTTAAATTTTTTTTTTTTTCTTTCCACAGCTCTACTTTTATAAACTTCTGTGAATCACCTTGGGAGTTCAAAGTGCACACCACACATCTAGATAAGTTCCTTGGGGGGGGGGGGGGTCTAGTTTCCAAAATGGGGTAACTTGTGGGGTTTTCCACTGATTAGGCACATCAGGGGCTCTCCAAACGCAACATGGCGTCTGCTCTCGATTCCACCCATTTTTGTGTTCAAAAAGTCAAACAGTGCTACTTCACTTCAGAGCTCTGCTGTGTGCCCAAACGGTGGATTTTCCCCACATGTGTGGTATCTGTGTACTCGGAAAATTGCACAACAAATTTTAGGCTCCATTTTCTTCTCTTACCCTTTGTGAAAATAAAAAATTTGGAGCTAAAGTAATATTTTTGTGAAAAGAAAAAAAAAAGTTTAAATGTTCATTTTTTTTTCCTTCCACATTGCTTTAGTTCCTGTGAAGCATCGGAAGGGTTATTAATAAGCTTATTGGAATGTGGTTTTGTGCACCTTAAGGGGTGCAGTTTTTAGAACGGTGTCACTTTTGGGTATTTTCTGTCATATAGGCCCCTCAGTCACTTCAAATGTGAGGAGGTCCCTAAAATAACGGTTTTGTCAATTTTGTTGGAAAAATGAGAAATTGCTGATCAAATTTTAACCCTTCTAACGTCCTAACAAAAAAAAAAGTTTAAAAAAAATCATGCAGGTGTATAGTAGACATGTGGGAAATGTTACTTATTAACTATTTTGTATGACATAACTTTCTGATTTAAGGGCATAAAAATTAAAAGTTTGAAAATTGTGAAATTTTTAGAACATTTTCGGCTGATTTCCAATATTTTCACAAATGCAAGTCATATCGAACAAATGTTGCAAGTATTATGAAGTACAATATGTCACGAGAAAATAGTCTCAGAATCAGTGGGATCCGTTGAAGTGTTTCAGCATTATTACCGCATAAAGTGACAGTGGTCAGATTTAAAAAAAAAATTGGCCTGGTAATCAAGGTCTTTAAGGGGTTGCGCACACTGTCATGATTCTCCAGTGTTGTCGATGAAAGCGGGTGCTCATGAAGCCGCAAGTATGCGATACTCCTATTTCTGGTCAAAATTCTTACTAGACATAACATCCCTCTTCTGTCTGTTCTTAGTACATAGTTTTTGATCATCTTCTTCGATTATATCTAAGGATGTGAGACCAAGCTTGGCATTATTTGGCACAACACCTTCATTCTGAGAAATACCAGTCTGTTAAAATACTTTTTTTTTTTTTTTTACTTTCGATTAACAGTTTAATTTTTCAATATCCACTATTTTAGTACTCTCGATTGATTCTTCCTGTGTGAATATTGCTAGTGTTTCTCATGCTCATGTGACCCTTACTCTTTTTGTAATAAAACTAATTAACTTGAAGGGGTTGTACCAAGTTAATTGTCCCCTATTGGTAGAATAGGGAATGACTTATTGATTGCTGGGACCCCCACTGATCCTGAAAATGGTTCTTTGAAAAGTCCTGTCTGAATGGTGTGTGTGGAGGGTATACTTGAGCATCATTGATCCTTTTATTCTGTATGGGACTTACTGACATTACCAAGAGCTGTACTTGGCTATTTGTGTCAGTCCCATAGAGGATGAATTTAGGTTTAAATGATAACTTACAGTGGGAAAAACAAGTATTTGACACCGTGCCAATTTTGCAGGTTTTCCTGCTTACAAAGAATGGAGAGGTCTTCAATTTTTATCATTGGTACACTTCAACTGTGAGAAACAGAATCTAAAAATAAGAACCTTAAAATCACATTGTATGATTTTTACAAAATCCACAGTGTGTGTGTATGTGTGTGTGTGTATATATATATATATATATATATATATATATATATATATATATATATATATATTTATTATATACCCTTATTTTTCCCCACCGTAAATTTTCGTCAAAATAGTGGCAATAAAAATGCATTTTGTTGTGCAAAAAAACAAACCTTCATACCACTATAAAATAAAAAAAAGTATAGCTCCTGATGGGCAACAGTAGGAATTGCTTGTGCTATAGGGTGGAAAATGTGGTATTAACAGAATAAAACAAATGTTTTCACATGTCAGATACACCAGGCTTGCAAGGGTTGTCGTTTATAGACCAAACAAAAAAAGGCAGACGTAAAGGAAGGAACAAACTGGAGCCTCTCCCGACATCCGCTGTGACTACATCGGCTGCTGAAGAGGTTAAGACCCCAATGGACTTGGCTAAGGTCAGTGAAAATTTACAAGACCATATATATATATTTACCTGAAGCATGTATATTAGAATCCCTTCTAGAGACCCCACACTAACCTCATATTTTAATATGCCAGAATAGTGCAGGGAGCACCTTAAATTCCAGCAGGTAGCAAGCATTGCTTTTATAATGGGTGGGCAAAAGGGGGTGATTTGAATGTTTGTGCTTTTTAGTTTTTTTTTTTTTAATATTGAAAGAGTTTGTATCGGGTGCTCGGGTATGCACAGAGTATCACGGATCCCCGCATGTCTTTTTGGGGTGTCTAACAACCACAAAACATGCGGGACAGGGACTAGAGCATGTCACTCAAGCACCCGTGATATATGGTGCATAACCAAGCACCCGATGCAAACTGGAGTAGAGAGCACTTGTGCTCAACACTAATGATGACATATTCAATATGGCAACCTAATGTTATCAAATTCTGTGGGTTCAAAATGCTCACTATACCTCTGGATAAAATCCTTGGGGGGGGGGGGTAGTTCCCAAAATGGGGTCAATTGTGGGGGGTTTCCACTCTTTAGGCACAGCAGAGGTTCTCCAAACGCGAGATGGCGTCAGCTCTCGATTCCAGCCATTTTTGTGTTTAAAAAGTCAAATGGCGTTCCTTCCCTTCTAACAAAGCAAACTGTTTCCAAAATTGTGCTGATATAAAGTAGACACCTGGGAAATGTTATTTCTGAACTCTTTTGTATGACATAACTCTCTGATTTAACAGCACAAAAATTAAAAGTTTGAATATTTTCTAAATTTTTGCCAAATTTCCATTTTTTTTCATTAACGCAAGTCATATAGAAGAAAATTTATCACTATCATTAAGTACTATATGTCACGAAAAAAACAGTCTTAGAATCAGTGGGATCCATTGAAGTGTTCCAGAGTTATTAATACATAAAGTGACACTGGTCAGAATTGTAAAAATTGACTTGGTCACTAAGGTCCACTATGTGGTGGTTGGAATGTTCTGACTATATACTGAAGATTGCAACTGCATTGAAGCAGATGCATAACATAGTTTGAGTGGCAACTGAGACGTTAGGATATTTTCTTCCAGTGTGAAAAGATTCAAAATTTCTGCAAGGCGTTTCAATCAAATTAAGGCACTTCCTACTGCCACAACTGTAGGAGCAAACTAATAAGTTTGAGGATCTATCCCCACCTAAAACAGGCGTACAAGTAGGTTTTAATCTACCAAATGAGTTTTTTAGGGTCATATTCTGATGATAAATGATGTTTGGTTTATCGGGTAGACTATATTATACAGAATAGGGTAATCTTTAATAATCGGCCAATATTTGGTAATTTTATTACAAATTTTAGTAATTTTTTTAGTAATAGATTGTTTATAGGTGGTGATGAAGTTCCACTTATCTTTAGTTATATTCATCTGGTTGTAAAGTCACATATTTCCATTAATCAGTGTGCTATGGTAAAGGTCTTCCTAATGTAATGTATCATGTTCCCCCACAGCAGGCCCAGGCCCAGGAAGTGGCGGCTTTGTCATCCTCAAAGAAAAAACAGAAGTTTGTTAGCCTGTACACTAAAGAAGGACAGGATCGCTTGGCTGTGCTGATCCCGGGCCGTTACCCATGTGAATGTCTGGCCCAAAAGCATAAGCTTATTAACAACTGCATTACTTGTGGACGTATTGTGTGCGAACAAGAGGGATCGGGACCATGTTTGTTTTGCGGCAACCTAGTAAGACTCTTCACTTTTTCTAAAATGTGAAGAAAAAAAAAAAAGTTTGAACACGAAATGCTCAGCATTTATTTATGTTCTTGTTTTAATATTGGATGCTCTTAGGTGTGTACAAAAGAAGAAGCTGATATTCTAGTAAGAGACTCCAATAAAAGTCAGAAATTACGAAAGAAGCTCTTGGGCGGTAAGCTAGATCTTAATATTTTAATTCTTGAAGGGGGGAAAAAAATTCTAAAGGCTTTGGGTTTTTGTTCCATTTCAGGTTGGTCTACAAGAACAAGAGACAAACCATCATGATTTTATTTACCAAAATATACAGTTGTCCTTTCTATTACCGCATGATATGGACATTTCTACAATACTAGGCTAAAATTACATGACTCCTCAGTTATATGTGATTCTTATTACATTTGTGTTCACAATGCAGTGTGTATCTTTTTGTGGAAAGCCTACATAAGATCTTGTAAATATTGCACAATCGCCCATTGTGTTAAAGTGGTTATCTGGGACTTTTTTTAAACATTTTTTTTTTTTTTAATTATGGGCCTAAGCACTAACAGACCGGGAGTTGCTACCTGCTTGCTTGTTGTGTCCGCGCCAATGGCCACCAGTACAGAGCGGTCACGGACTGATCCAGCTGGCAAGTCGGTGGCTTATGCTGATGTCCTATGTCGACAGAGCAGCGGCTTCTTTTCTGCTGTGCTCTCTTAACAGTTCATGAATGCCGACGTTATGATTGACAGCCGCTTCCCCTCTGCCTAACTGCAGAGTATGAGGCCGGCAGGAGCAGCCTGGAGAAGCAAGTGCTGCTCTGGTGATGTGGAGCAGCTGAATCGCTTGCAGGAGCCAGTTGTTTAGTTTTTAGATCCTTTTTTAGAAAGAAAAAAAAATGTCCTTAATAAACTCTTAAAGGCACTCATACTTCATAGATCACAGTTCTCTGAACTTGCCGGTTTTGGCAGGGTGGGCTAACCATCTGATGTGTTTGGGGGCCTTCCCCCTATGGCCGAGAAAAGAATGGGACTGTTGGAAGTCCAATGGTCAATCCTTATATTTTGAAGAGAGATAATCCGCTACCATTAGTGTCTGGTTTCTTCTCTCTCCACATTGAAAACGCATGAATACTCTGCTGCACTGAGCGTTTTAGTGTATGGGGAGGCAGCCAAACGTTCATTCAGCAGACCGCTGTCCTGAGTGTATACCCATCTGTGGAGTTTCTGCAATAATTGAAGGTTGTTGGTAACATTTTCCCCATCGGGAACAATAAAAGACTTGTGACTAAGTTGCCATGTAACGCCTGGAATGGTTTTTTTTTAATGTTTTGTGGGTGATCATAAATGATCTTGTTACAGGTGCTGAAACAGGTTTGAAAATGGATCTTCTACCACATCAAGAAATGCGACTAAATGAAGGTTTAGAAAGAGCAAAGCAGCATCGTGACAAGCTCCTGGAATATGATAAGACGAGGTATCACTCAGTTATACTGCAATATTTATTGGGGGCAGGGACTGACGTGAATGCTAAGCACTGTGGAATTAGTGTCCATGATACCTGTATAAGTAACTGGAAACAGATGTGAAATAGAGAAGAAGCTGACGGCATTCTCCACGTAATAAAATCTTCTTTATTAATGGCCCATAGAAATGTCAGTAGATTCTAAACGGACGTCGCCTGCTATGTGTCTTGCCACAATACTCTGCTTGCCTGAGCATACAAGCTTTTAATGGATTAATTAAAAAGATTTGTTTACATGGGCAGTCTTCTTCATTTATTCTGCATTGAGTCTTTGAAATGACTGCATATGGCAGAGTAAGTCCGATTATCACGGTAGCTATATGCAGGTAATGGCTACCAATGTAACACCACACCTAAAAGTGAGAACCGTACCAAGTGGACGTCTTCTGCTCTCATTTTCAGTAATGGATATCTTCGGTTATCCAGTTTTTAATCTAGTACATATTCTCAGATTAGGATTTGTTGTGTTTTTGTTCTTGACACACAAACTTACGTTTTATACCTTTCTGACCTCGTCTTGTCTTCTCTTCTCTTGCTGTGGATATACAGTGTGCGACGCACTCATGTAATTGACGATGAGTCTGATTACTTCTCCACTGATTCCAACCAATGGTTGTCTCAGGCTGAACGCGAGACTCTTCGCAAGAAGGAACAGGAATTGCAAGAGCTGCGTCACGCTTCTCGACTTTCCCGCAAGGTGACTATAGATTTTGCAGGACGTAAGGTTCTAGAAGAAGGCGGAGATCTGGATGAGTATCACAAGAGGTAAGGAAGAGCCATATGTTAATCTCACTCATCAGTGGATGTAACACCTAGAGTTTAAACCAAAAAAACAATTTGATATTTAACCTTTTCCTGACATTGGAAGTACTGATACTTCTGAGGACTGAGTGTTCATCATTGCCGGCAGACACTGAGTGTTTTATTCAGCCATCATCTGCTTCTAAGAGCAATAGGTGGAGTTGAGCTCAACCAACTATAGGTAACATTTTCAGTCTCTGACAGCGATCTCTAATGCGAGCGGACCAGTGAGCTCATTGTTCCACATGCCCATCAACCGCCTCTGCAAAGTGATCGCAGGCTCCCAATGGGTTTCTATGCCAACTGAATATCTGTTGAAGGCCCCTGTGTCTGCCATCACGGTGATCCTATGAAGACCTGACATTGAGAAGAGACGATGATTTTCACTATATACCTATATACTTCAATATCCTGTTTTGTTATGTTTTTTTTTAACAGCGAAAAAGAGTAGCGCAATGACCACCAAATGATAAAATAAATAACTTTTATTAAACCGTCATACATAATTAAACAATTCATGATGCAACAACAAATAAAGGGGAAGGAGGAGACAGGCAGGTAACCAAAAAGGCAGACTGTGGGTAAAAAAAAATAGAAGTTGGGCAAGCAGAGAGGAAAAAATAATCACAATAAGGTGCACAAAGATGGCGCTAACAGGTGGATGCTGGAATAAATTATCCGGTATACCTACAATTCATCCAAAGGTAAAGTGCTAAGAGAGAGATACTGCTTACCCATCGTAGGTCCGAACTTTTAAACATCCTTCCCACGACCCCTGACGCATGTTTCGCGTCTTCACTTTATCAAAGGAGGTATCCTGGTATTGCAGTACCGTATATAGTAGTGTAAGTGATCAGAACATCACAGGTTCAACTTCTCTAAGCGTACTAAAAACAAAGTTGAAGAAAATGATGTTTTTAAAGCTATAGAATAGAATAAATATAAACTCAAATCCTCCTTCAATCCTCTTTTCACCCATTAGCAATAAAGAAATTATAACATTTATAAAAAAAATAAGTGTATCGCTTGGTCTGTGAAAGATCAAAATATAAAATTAATTAATCCGATTGGTAAGCGCCAGAATTGTGTGTTTATTTTTGTTTTGTTTTTGATGCTGCAAAAACAAATGCAATAAAAAGCGATAAAACCATCATAGCTACCCCTAGATGGTATCAATAAAAATATCAGCTTGCCACTTAAAAAAGGAGATCCTCGTATGGCTATGTGATAAAAGTTATGGCTCTTGGAGAAAGGGTTAATATTAGAGATGAGCAGATCGCTTTGTGCAACCACTGTCCAGGTCACTGCTCTCTGGCCATGGACAGGAGAAGGGTAAATTTCCTTATCTTCCAGGATCTCTGGCTGTGGACAGGAGAAGGGTGAATTTCCTCATCTTCCAGGATCTCTGGCTGTGGAGAGGAGAAGGGTGAATTTCCTGATCTTCCAGGATCTCTGGCTGTGGACAGGAGATGGGTGAATTTCCTGATCTTCCAGGATCTCTGCCTGTGGACAGGAGAAGGGTGAATTTTCTGATCTTCCAGGATCTCTGGCTGTGGACAGGAGAAGGGTGAATTTTCTGATCTTCCAGGATCTCTGACTGTGGACAGGAGATGGGTGAATTTCCTGATCTTCCAGGATCTCTGGCTGTGGACAGGAGAAGGGTGAATTTCCTGACCTTCCAGGATCTCTGGCTTGTCTTATGATTGGCTGTGCTGGTGCATTGTCATGGGCGTGCCATACGGCGCACAGATGTCACACCAGGCCGGCAAATCAACCACTGCACTGAGGAACCTGGAAGGTCAGTAAATTTGCACAAGTCCTGTCCACAGCCAGAGATCCTGGACCGCGAACTGGGGTTGTGCAAAGCGATCAGCTCATAGCTAGATAATGTGGTTTAGGCATTTAACAGCACTGCAGCTCATGCATTTTTTTATACATCTTTGTTAATGTGATTTATAATATTTAGTCTATAAAGGATTGTCGCATTCAAAATGTTTCCCTGTCCTGACAGGTTTGATGAGGTTGTCCATGCAGTCAACTCGGGCACAAAAGCAAAGCCAGCGGGAAGCTCGGAGAATACACGTGATTCCCTGCTTTTGAATCCAGCTGTGATGTTTCCCCCACCAGTGGTAAGGAAACTGGAGCAGAAATGCTTGTAAAAATACAATGGGATAGTTGGAATTTGTAATGTGTTTCTAATACATGAACGCTTTGTCACAAGTTTATTTAGTATTTGTACCATGGATTTTATGTCTGTGCAGCAGTGAAACTAATGAATATTCACCCCCACCTTGCACTCTTGAGTGGTACATATTATCCTGAGGCATTTCATGCATCTCCTTCATATTTTTATTCATCCTTTGCCTAAAACTATTTTGGTCCTTTAAATACAGTGAAACTCGAGGCCCGGAGCAGGGATATTATTTTACCAGTATAATTGGTTAGAACATTTCCTGTTAGAGCCAATTTTTGGTTTTGCACATTTGTTTTTTTTTCTCCCCTTCTTCTAAGATAGTTGGGGGTTTTTTTCCCAGGCAACATAGGACTTGTTTTGTGAGGAACAAATTGAAGTTTTGAATTCCAATGTTCCCACTATCACACCCTGTACTAAATTCCATTAGCCGAGATTGACAGCAAGATTAAGCGGCAGCCATCAGAGCAAGCTCATATTACTTGCGTTAAAAGGCAGGTGACAGCTGCATAATGCTTCTGGCACACCAAGTATTGTGCAGGCCGCTCCATACACGATTACGTCTTCTGCCGCATATGCAAAGCGGATATTGGGAAGGGATTTTTAACCCCTTCCCGACCTGCGACACAGCGTATGCGTCATGAAAGTCGGTGCCAATCCGACCTGTGGCACATATGCTGTGTCACAGAATGATCGCGTTCCTGCAGGTCAGGTGAAAGGGTTAACTCCAATTTCACCCGACCTACAGGAACAGGGGGAGTGGTACTTCAGCCCAGGGAGGGTGGCTTCACCCCCCTGTGGCTACGATCGCTCCGATTGGCTGTTACACTTTCAACAGCCAATCAGAGCAATCTGTAATATTTCACCTATTAAAATTGGTGAAATATTACAATTTTACAGTATTACAATCCAGCCATGGCCGATGCTGCAATAGCGGCGATCTGCAGCTGCCGTCAGTGTTCCCTACCCCTCCGTCCTGTCCTAACTGTCCTAAGCGCCTTCCTCTCCCCTCCGACCCTCCCCTGTCCTCCCCTCTACCCCCCCGCTGTCCGATCGCTCCCCCCCATACTTACCTGGTCCCGGTGTCCCTCCCGGTGTCCTCGGTCTTCTCGCATGGGCACCGCCATCTTGAAAAATGGCGGGCGCATGCGCAGTGTGCCCGTCGAATTGGCCGGCAGATTCGTTCTCTGTACATTTTGATCGCTGTGATAGGTTCTATCACAGCGATCAAAATAAAAAAAATAGTAAATAAATACCCCCCTTTATCACCCCCATAGGTAGGAACAATAATAAAATACAGAAAATATATTTATTTTTGTTTTTCCGTTAGGATTAGGGTTAGATCTAGGGTTAGGGGGTAGGGGTAGGGTTAGGGTTGCACTTAGGGTTAGGGTTGCCCTTAGGGCTCGGGTTGCCCTTAGGGCTCGGGTTGCCCTTAGGGCTCGGGTTGCCCTTAGGGCTCGGGTTGCCCTTAGGGCTCGGGTTGCCCTTAGGGCTCGGGTTGCACTTAGGGCTCGGGTTAGAATTAGGGTTAGAATTAGGCTATGTGCACACGGTGCGGATTTGGCTGCGGATCCGCAGCAGATTGGTCGCTACGGATTCGTAGCAGTTTTTCATCACGTTTACAGTACCACGTAAACCTATAGAAAACCAAATCTGCTGTGCCCATGGTGCGGAAAATACAGCGCGGAAACGCTGCGTTGTATTTTCCCGCAGCATGTCAATTCTTTGTGCGGATTCCGCAGCGTTTTACACCTGCTCCATAATAGGAATCCACACAAAAAACACTGGAAATCCGCTGTAAATCCGCAGGTAAAGCACAGTGCGTTTTACCTGCAGATTTTTCAAAAACGGTGCGGAAAAATCCGCACACAAATCCGCAACGTGGGCACATAGCCTTAGGGTTGGAATTAGGGTTAAGACTAGGGTTAGGGGTGTGTTGGGGTTAGGGTTGGGATTAGGGATAGGGGTGTGTTGGAGTTAGAATTGAGGGGTTTCCACTGTTTAGGCACATCAGGGGGTCTCCAAACGCGACATGACGCCACCATTGATTCCAGCCAATCTTTCGTTGAAAAAGTCAAATGGTGCTCTCTCCCTTCCGAGCCCCGACGTGTGCCCAAACAGTGGTTTACCCCCACATATGGGGTACCAGCGTACTCAGAAGAAACTGGACAACAACTTTTAGGGTCCAATTTCTCCTGTTACCCTTGGGAAAATAAACAACTGCGGGCTAAAAAATTATTTTTGAGGAAACAAAAATGATTTTTTATTTTCACGGCTCTGCGTTATAAACTTCCGTGAAGCACTTGGGGGTTCAAAGTGCTCACCACACATCTAGATAAGTTCCTTTGGGGTCTAGTTTCCAAAATGGGGTCACTTGTGGGGGGTTTCTACTGTTTAGGCACATCAGGGGCTCTGCAAACTCAACGTGACGCCCGCAGAGCATTCCATCAAAGTCTGCATTTCAAAACGTCACTACTTCACTTCCATGCCCCGGCATGTGCCCAAACAGTGGTTTACCCCCACATATGGGGTATCAACGTACTCAGGAGTAACTGGACAACAACGCTTGGGGTCAAATTTCTCCTGTTACCCTTGGGAAAATTAAGAAAATTCTGGGCTAAAAAATTATTTTGGAGGAAAGAAAACGTATTTATTTTTCACGGCTCTGCGTTATAAACTTCTGTGAAGCACTTGGGGGTTCAAAGTGCTCACCACACATCTAGATTAGTTCCTTGGGAGGTCTAGTTTCCAAAATGGGGTCACTTGTGGGGGAGCTCCAATGTTTAGGCACACAGGTGCTCTCCAAACGTGACATGCTGTCCGCTAATGATTGGAGCTACCGTATATACTCGAGTATAAGCCGAGATTTTCAGCCCAAATTTTTGGGCTGAAAGTGCCCCTCTCGGCTTATACTCGAGTCATGATCGGTGGTGGGGTCGGCGGGTGAGGGGGAGAGGGCGCTGAGGCATACTCGCCTAGTCCCGGCGATCCTGTCGCTCCCCCTGCCCGTCCCACTGTCTTCGGTGCCACAGCCTTTTCCCCTGAGCGGTCACGTGGGACCGCTCATTAGAGAAATGAATAGGCTGCTCCACCTCCCATAGGGGCGGAGCCGCATAATTCATTTCTCTAATCAGCGGTGCCGGTGACCGCTGATAGAGGAAGAGGCTGCGGCACCGAAGACCAGCTGTCCGGGGGAAGGAGCGGGACGCCGGGAGCAGGTAAGTATTACATATTCACCTGTCCGCGTTCCACACGCCGGGCGTCGCGCCATCTTCTCTCCGCACTGACTGTGCAGGTCAGAGGGCGCGATGACGCATATAGTGTGCGCGCCGCCCTCTGCCTGATCAGTCAGTGCAGAGAGACGCCGGGACGGGACGTGAGGAGCTGCAAGCAAGAGAGGTGAGTATGTGTTTTATTATTTTATTGCAGCAGCAGCACAGCTATGGGGCAATAATGGACGGTGCAGAGCATTATATGGCACAGCTATGGGGCAATGGTGCAGAGCACTATATGGCACAGCTATGGGGCAATGGTGCAGAGCACTATATGGCACAGCTATGGGGCAACGGTGCAGAGCACTATATGGCACAGCTATGGGGCAACGGTGCAGAGCACTATATATATGGCACAGCTATGGGGCAACGGTGCAGAGCATTGTATATATGGCACAGCTTTATGTGGAGTATCTATGGGGCAACGGTGCAGAGCATTGTATATATGGCACAGCTTTATGTGGAGCATCTATGGGGCCATAATGAACGGTGCAGAGCATTATATGTGGCACAGCTTTATGTGGAGCATCTATGGGGCCATAATGAACGGTATGGAGTATCTATTTTTAATTTTGAAATTCACCGGTACCTGCTGCATTTTCCACCCTAGGCTTATACTCGAGTCAATAAGTTTTCCCAGTTTTTTGTGGCAAAATTAGGGGGGTCGGCTTATACTCGGGTCGGCTTATACTCGAGTATATACGGTAATTTTCCATTCAAAAAGCCAAATGCCGTGCGCCTAAACAGTGGTTTACCCCCACATATGGGGTATCAGCGTACTCAGGACAAACTGGACAACAACATTTGGGGTCCAATTTCTCCTGTTACCCTTGGGAAAATAAAAAATTCCGGGCTAAAAAATCATTTGAGGAAAGAAAAATTATTTTTTATTTTCACGGCTCTGCGTTATAAACTTCTGTGAAGCACCTGGGGGTTTAAAGTGCTCACTATGCATCTAGATAAGTTCCTTGGGGGGGTCTAGTTTCCAAAATGGGGTCACTTGTGGGGGAGCTCCAATGTTTAGGCACACAGGGGCTCTCCAAACACGACTGTCAGGACTCTGAACATTTTTTACCTTTTGTGCATTACTGCCCTTTTCCAAGATGGCGTCTTTGGTCTCATGTGCACTGTGTCTCCTGCTATAAAACTCCACCCCAGCCTTCAGTCTGTGCTAGAGTATTCTGCCTTGCATCCAGCTCCTGACCTCTGATTACTCCCTGGCTATACACCTGCTCCTGTGAACCTGTGTGGTGATCCTGCTACTCTGCTCTGAGTTCCTGCTGCATACACAAGTTTCCAGTAATCCTCCTTCATCTGCTGTTCGTGTTTACTTCCATCTGCATTTGCTGGTCATGTAAGCTCTTGCTGCTTTGCAATAACCTGAGACTATTAACCAGGCCTCCCTGGTTGAGCTAAGATATGATTTGAACTGCCTAATAAACATATCTATCTGTGCCTGGACTAAGACAAGGATTTATTTGTGTCAAGTATCCTCAAGAATAACTGTGCTTCATAGACTTTCTGCTTGATTGCATTTTCCTCTGAAGTTTCCTATATACTGCTAAGTTGCGTTTAATATTTACACCAAGTGTTGTGGACTTGAGTTTCTCTCTGCACCTGTTTGAATCACCGTGTGATAATATAGACTTTACCACTTATAAAACTGTGTCCTGTAGTTGTCTTGTTTCACGCAGAGAGTCTCCTTAGTTATCCCCTATAATTATTACAGCGACATGGTGTCCGCTAACGATTGGAGCTAATTTTCCACTCAAAAAGTCAAATGGCGCGCCTTCCCTTCCGAGCCTTGCCGTGCGCCCAAACAGTGGTTTACCCCCACATGTGAGGTATCGGTGTACTCAGGAGAAATTGCCCAACAAATTTTAGGATCCATTTTATCCTGTTGCCCATAGGAAAATGAAAAAATTGAGGCTAAAAGAATTTTTTCTGAAAAAAAAGTACTTTTTCATTTTTACGGATCAATTTGTGAAGCACCTGGGGGTTCAAAGTGCTCACTATGCATCTAGATAGACTCCTTGGGGAGTCTAGTTTCCAAAATGGGGTCATTTGTGGGGGAGCTCCAATGTTTAGGCACACAGGGGCTCTCCAAACGCGACATGGTGTCCGCTAAAGATTGGAGCCAATTTTTCATTCAAAAAGTCAAATGGCGCGCCTTCCCTTCCGAGCCCTGCCGTGCGCCCAAACAGTGGTTTACCCCCACATATGAGGTATCAACGTACTCAGCACAAATTGGACAACAACTTTCGTGGTCCAGTTTCTCCTTTTACCCTTGGGAAAATAAAAAAATTGTTGCTAAAAGATCATATTTGTGACTAAAAAGAAGCACCTGAAGGGTTAATAAACTTCTTGAATGTGGTTTTGAGCACCTTGAGGGGTGCAGTTTTTAGATTGGTGTCACTTTTGGGTATTTTCAGCCATATAGAAACCTCAAGCTCACTTCAAATGTGAGGTGGTCCCTAAAAAAAATGGTTTTGTAAATTTTGTTGTAAAAATGAGAAATCGCTGGTCAAATTTTAACCCTTATAACTTCCTAGCAAAAAAAAATTTTGTTTCCAAAATTGTGCTGATGTAAAGTAGACATGTGGGAAATGTTATTTATTAACTATTTTGTGTTACATAACTCTCTGGTTTAACAGAATAAAAACTCAAAATGTGAAAATTGTGAAATTTTCAAAATTTTCGCCAAATTTCTGTTTTTTTCACAAATAAACGCAGAAATTATCGACCTAAATTTACCACTAACATGAAGCCCAATATGTCAAATATGAAAAAACAATCTCAGAATCGCTAGGATCCGTTGAAGCGTTCCTGAGTTATTACCTCCATAAAGGGACACTGGTCAGAATTGCAAAAAAACGGCCAGGTCATTAAGGTCAAAATAGGCTGGGTCATGAAGGGGTTAATTTAAAAAAAAAAAAAAAAAAGATATGCTTGAAATGGCAAAATCTACATTTTACTAATAAATATCAATCACATGTGATAATGTACCATATTATTTTCGGACTGTGAAATACGCACTTTTCTCCAAAATTTTGGAGGTAAATGGGAGGGTGCGTCTTATAGTCCCGATGTACTTGCAGATGGGGAGGTGGGGCGAGCGATGGACGAGCTGGTCACAGGTAGAGTTGAGCGAATATTTTCGGGTTCATATTCAGCAAGCTATAGTGCTTACTGAATAAGCTGCAAAGGGAACCCGGCTTCCTGGATCACGCCGGCTGATCAGCTGTTCGGCTCTGCAGGTGCATGTGTCGCGGCTGTGTGACAGTCATGACACATGCATGGAGAGCCTGTGTGTTGGGCTCTAGTTATTATGCTGCCCACCATTCCAAATATGAATTGTAATCCACCACTGTGCCCTACCAACTATAAATAGTCACTTTCCCCACCTAATAAATATATAAACTGATTAGCACCTGTACTCTTTTTCCCAATTCATTACCAGTCACTGCATCCTCAACTCCCTCCATTCTGTACATCTCACTCTTTCGATTCATTATATTTACATGCCCCTTCCGCCCCAATTCTTTGTCATGTCTTCCTATCTCCCACCCTCTATTCATTATCAACTGCTCTCCCCCACATTCAATACATCATTTACTCTCCCCCGCCCTCAAGATTCATCATTATTTGCTCTCTCCCAGGTCGTCATTTGCTCTCCCCACCCCCCACCTTCAATTCAATTGCTGTCCCCTGTCCCTCAATTCATCATTTACAGTCCCCATTCTCTCCTGACTTCATCATTTGCAGTCCCCCCACACCTCATCATTTGCAGTCCCCATCACCCATTGAATTCATTTTATAAAGGGGAAAAAAGTTTTTCATGCTTACCTCATTGACGATCCCATGCAGACGCAGCTCTGCTTCTGGCGTCCTCGTACAGGATGGCGCGTACGCGATGATGTCATCGTGTACGCGCCATCACCTGACTGGAAGTCCAGAAAAGGCGGAGTGAGCTGGAGCTGCGCAACTGTCCAGGTTAGACGGCCTTGAAGCTCCAAGAAAGCTCCCTGACCCATCGGTGATGTGTGCGCTGCAGCGCACAGCACTTTAATGCATGATGGGGCCTGGTGAACAGAAGCACAAAAGGGGCCAGCCCCACTCTGTACTGCTGTTAACCAGGCCCCATACAGCATGTGTAATAAAGGTTAACTGAAGTACATCTCTGTTCGTGGAACCACTGGTTCTTATCCAGCTGTGCGGTCATCCAAATGTCGTCGCCCACCCAGCCCCTACTCCTCAATAGCATATGCATAGACAGAGGAGGGGACTGGTTTGGCTATTGAATATCCGCTGTCATCCAGCCTTCTCCACATGAAAAGTGTGTGCTGGTTGAAGAAATGCTCTGATTTTAATAATTTTTTACCTTTAGTGATTGAACTGAATTAATAAGTAGTATAATTTTGCTATTTTGAGTACATTTGTTATGACTGGATAACCCCTTTAAGTCTACTATAACGTATTCGGAGATTATTCCTGAAAAGAAATGTCAGTCTGGAGATAGCCGATTAACACCTATATATGTGACTTCTGGATAGATACATTAAACCCACTAAACCTTTTCAAAATGGCCTAGTAAAGGATGTACACGGTACTAATGGAAAAAATGGGGTTATATTTCTTTGTTCTTTTGGGGCATTTTTAATCTTAAGAACATGTAAAACTGGTACGTGTACAATAACCCAGCATATTCTAGGGTAGAATGACTTTGGTTTTGGTTGTTTTCACCACTAAATGCTTATGATCATGAGTCTAGTTTTTTTTTTTTTTACAAATAATTTCTTTAGGTAATTTCTCTGTATATTACTTTGCACATTCTAGCTTTGATATACTTTTCCATCTTTGGAAACAATTGGACTCTAATAATATAATGCAAAACCTTTTCTCACAATATGACTACAGTGTGGAGCGCACTATAATGCCCAGGACACTCTGCCTTCACTCAGTGACAAGCTTTGTACCTTGAATGACATGCAGCCTTTTTGCCATTGTGCTTTGGTTGTAAAGTCGTTCAGACATCACCTTGTCTATTTGTACTTTAATTCCTCAATGCACTATTAAAGGGAATGTGGCAGCAGGTTTTTGCGATTTCCCCCCCCCCCTTCCCCAATCTGCGAGCAATATAATGTAGGTAAAGAGCATTTTAATCCATTGATGTATCGCTTAGATAACTGGGTGTAGACATTCTGACACAATCCAAGCTATTAAATTTAGCATGAAGCAGAGCTGAGAAAGCTAACTCCGCCCACACCAGGCTCTCTATGTACAATGTCTGTAGACAATGAGCTGCCTATTACAGACGTGGGCGTGTTGGACCAGGAGGCAATGATGTGTCCCAGCATTGTGTACTAATAAGATCCTGGTGCTAAAACAATAATTGCAGGCAGATAAAACCAGAAAGCTCGATAAGAGAGGAATCACTGAAATTTGTGTTTTTAACCCCTACAGCATGCTGTTTTCAGCTTACACGGCAAAAACCTACTGTCAGATAACCTTTAATATGTTTATTCTTAACGTTCTGTTATCTTGTTTTTCCAGTGGGTTGATCAGGTGAGCGCTACTTCAAGTAGGAAAAGGACTGGTGTAGAAGATTCAGATGAGCGCCGCAGACTCCGGATACAGGACAAAGAGCTACAGGAGATTAGCGATCAGGGCATGTGTCTGAGTATGCACCAGCCATGGGCGTCTCTTCTCGTTGCTGGCCTTAAAAGGTAAACATGGTGTCCGAATTCTCTCTTGCTTTGCGTACTATTTAGTGATGAGCGAATATACTCGTTACTTGAGATTTCCTGAGCACGCTCGGGGGTCCTCCGAGTATTGTTTAGTGCTCGGAGATTTAGTTTTCATCACCGCAGCTGAATGATTTACATCTGTTAGCCAGCATAAGTACATGTGGGGGTTGCCTGGTTGCTAGGGAATCCCCACATGTAATCAAGCTGGCTAAGAGATGTAAAGCATTCAGCTGCGGCAATGAAAACTAAATCTCCGAGCACTAAAAAATACTCGGAGGACCCCCGAGCGTGCTCAGGAAATCTCAAGTAACGAGTATATTCGCTCATCACAAGTACTGTTACCTTTTAAAGTTACTCTGATCCAAGACTCCTACCGCTTATAAAGAAAATATGGTGGAAATATTTTATAGATGCTTACAACAGAATTTTAAAAGAGGTTGTTCACTTTCAGGTAGTGCTCTGTCCTGGCTGCAATTTGTTAAAAAAATAGCAGACAGGCTGTACTTGCATGCCTCAGGTCCACTGGTGATTGTCCGCTGCTGGTCCCAGTGTCTGGCACTGGCTGCAGCGCTGACGTCACATCAACGGCATGGAAGCCAATCGGTGAGCTCAGCAGCTGTGAACGGGGTGTTCTGTCTACCCTCGCTGACCCCCTCAGATCACTGATTCACAATGCCAGACTGTGGGAGCAGTGGCGGACATTTGCCGGAGGACCATTGAGGGGAGTACAGTATGATCTGTTATTTTTTAACAAAGTGCAGCCGAGGCTGAGCATTATCTGAAAGGGAGCAAATCCCGTATAGAGAATATATAATCAAACAATGTCACGTTGTTAGAATCCACTTTTTGAAGTATATATATATTTTTTTTTCTTGAGGTTTCTTTTGTTTGTTTGACTATTTCTGTTGTAGAGATCACTTATCAGCAGCCATCTCATTAAAGGTACCGTCACACTCAGCAACTTTGCAAAGAGAACGACAACGATCCGTGACGTTGCAGCGTCCTGGATAGCGATCTCGTTGTGTTTGACACGCAGCAGCGATCTGGATCCCGCTGTGATATCGCTGGTCTGAGCTAGAAGTCCAGAACTTTATTTCGTCGCCAGGTCGGCATGTATCGTCATGTTTGACAGCAAAACCAACGACGCCAGCAACGAGCATAGGGGGCGTCGCAGCGTCTCCTTCTAGCCAGTCGGTACACTCCGGCTGTTTGACATGGAGCTAACAACCAGCGAGAACGAGAAGTGAGTCGCCGTTACGTCACTGGATCGCTCCTGCATCGTTCTGGAGTTGCTGTGTTTGACGTCTCTACAGCGACCTAAACAGCGACGCTCCAGCGATCTAGTTTAGGTCGGCTCGTTGTCTATATCGCCGCAGCGTCGCTGAGTGTGACTGTACCTTTACAGTAAAAGGTAAATGTAGTCTGAACAATTTAGGATCACCATAAATTATGTTGGAGGGTCACCAAACTCTCACTTGACAGCAGATATTGGGAGGATGAATTGGTCATCAGGCATGTTGGATTTCAACATGCCCAATCTCTCCCAAGAGCTGGAAAAAATGTCAAACATGCTATTTTTTATGGTGCCCATGTTTCCATCCATTGTTTTTTTTTCTCCCCAATTGAAACACACAATATTAAAGATGCAATCACAAACTGATACTTCTCACAATATGAATGATATTCTCCATTTTTTATGTTTGTACAAAATATGATCTTCTCATTTTCACAATAGCAACATCATTTAGTATATTTATTGACCGCCCTCTACCCATAGCGTGCAGTTCACAGGCAGAGGATTCCCAATTTGTAGCCTAAGGCTGGACAACCCCTTTACATGATTGCATATATACAGTGGTATTATCACACTTTAATATTTTCTATACATTTTTTTTATTTTTTGTTTTGTTTGTTTATGCTGTGGCTTTCCTATATGTGATTTAAGTGGGCCTACACAACCTGCAGGATTTTTATTGTGGCATTGTATAGGAGTTGAGAAAATAATGCAAAATAACTGAATATTGGTGAAAAATTAAACTGTAAAACACAGTAGTTACAAAATTACTCTTACAACTCTGAAGAATCCTTGTATTAATATATAGCACATTCCTCCTGGATTATTGGGATATAACATTGCCGTGTTCCTGTATATGGAGCGTTGTGCTTATACTACATTTGTCAGCAGGACTGAGCCTCATCTTTGGCTGGATCTGCACTATTTGTACAGCTTCCCCCGCTGATGAGAAGTGTAGTAACACGCTTTTGTCTCAGTGTGACTCTGGTTACATTTGATATGTGACTGCAGTTCCATATTTGTTGGATCAGACTGTTCATTGTGTGTCTCGCTGCTTTCTTTTTCAGGGTGGAAGGCAGGTCGTGGTACAGTGCACATAGAGGCCGTCTGTGGATAGCAGCTGCAGCTAAAAATCCTTCCCCACAGGAGATCTCTGAGCTAGAGACATCATATCGAGTGCTACTTCACAAAGGTTGAGCTGGCAAATCTTCTAAAAATGTAAAACCTTAGTAACATCACTTGAGGGATCCTAACTTGTCTGTGCCCATCACTAAGTGGCGTTCCCTTCTCTGAGATGGCTGGAGATGCAGCATTCTACAGCCAGCCAATCACAGCGCTTGTTCATGAATATATGCAAATGAGCTCATGGGAAAAACAACCGACTTCTCAACGAATTTCTCCTAAATATTCAGCAGGGGCGGTCATTTTCTCAGCAGGGGCGGTCATTTTCTCAGCAGGTCACTGTTGATTTTTTTTTTTTTTTTTTTTTTAAAGTCTCCATAAGGTAAAAGTCTGTGCCATAACTGGCATATAAATAGAGAGGAGGTATGTATATATATTGCCGAGCGCAGTGGCGTGCGCCTGTAATCCTGGCCACCAAGGGAGGCTGAGTGTTGGATCGCTTGAGTCTAGGGGTTCTGGACTGCCTTGTGCTTATCCGTTCGGGGTGCTGCACTAGGTCGGTATTTGTGACTCTGGGGGAATCAGAACTAACCAGAGTCCTAAAGTGGGAGGAGGCCGGCCCGGGACGGCCCAAGAGACCCCATGCCGATCGACGTGTGTAGCCGTGCCTGTGATAGCACCTACGGTGTAGAGTTCTACAATGCAGGGCAGGACTGGACAACACAGCGTGACATCCACTTTTCTTTATAGGCTGAACTGGATGGACAAATGTCTTTTTTCGGCCTTACTAACTATGTAACTATGTAAAAATCCTTCCCCACAGGAGATCTCTGAGCTAGAGACATCATATCGAGTGCTACTTCACAAAGGTTGAGCTGGCAAATCTTCTAAAAATGTAAAACCTTAGTAACATCACTTGAGGGATCCTAACTTATTAGGGAAGATGTGAGATGCATTACAAAACACATGGATACCTGTCCCATATCATACAGCAAACAGACAATGCAAATGCAGTGCGGATCCACCATAAGATCCATGATTTGAGGCCTTGATAAACTGCTTTTTGAGTTCAGCAGT